>NC_064614.1:573581691-573886774 GCF_023898315.1 Schistocerca nitens | reverse complement strand
TTCGTCGGTTGGCGGGCAGCGCTACGGTTGGCGGTTCACACGTGTAAAGTCCCTCGCCCTGTCACTGCTCCAATGTGATTCGCACACGTGTCAAATAGGTCTTGCTTTTTGTCTCCACTTCACGTCAGAGGCATTCATACGAAAGCTTCGCTTTGGAGCACACACACGTCACCTTCGATTTAGTCGTACAGTAAGCATGGCGGCACATGATTCGTTTGAAGAACAACGAGATATGGTTTTGTTTATGCCCTAGGCGACGGTAATGCACATGAAGCTCGACTGTTGTATGAGGAACGGTACCCAGCAAGACGCCACCCACACCCGCAAACGTTTACAGCAATTCACCGGCGACTTGGCGAAACAGGCTCGTTAGCGGGATGTCATGGTGATGCTGGAAGACCTCGAACACGACGTGATGCTCCATTCGAAGAGACTGTTCTCTAGCACTTCGAGGAAGCACCTACGACAAGTACCCGAGCGGTTGGCCACGACATGGGTGTTACTCATCGGTTAGTCTGGGAGATCTTGAGGGATGACCGCCAGCATCCATTTAGTTTCCACCTTGTCGAAGACCTAAACCCTGTGGCGGACTATGAACACAAGAAGCCAGGGTTTTGCAGGTGGTTTCTGCGACGTGTTGTACGAAATCCCGACTTCCCCGCCATTGTGTTGTTTACCAACGAGTGCACCTTCCATCGCGATAACCTTTACAACACTCGAAACGTTCATTAATGGGCAAGGGGAAATACGCCACGTACGTCCACGGACACCGAGAGCGATTTTCACTCAATATTTGGGCAGGCATTGTGGGTGACCATCTGATTGGGTCAGTCCACCTACCTCCTCGACTTACCGGGCAATTCACCTTCACGTTTTACAAGATACTCTACCCGGCCTTCTGGAAGATGTTTCCCTGGACATACGGCTAGGCATGTAGTTGCAGCATGATGGGGCTTCTGCACATAACAGTCGTGATGTGCGCGGATATTTAAATGAACTCTTCGACGGCCGGGTAATTGGCAGAGGTGCTCGTAGGACAAGGCCCCGCGATCACCAGACCTCACGCCTCCAGACTTTTTCCTGTGGGGATTCTTCAAGGTTCTGGTTCACCCACATGGACGCGAACCACCTATAAATGAAGAGGAATTAATGGTTAGTATTCAACAAGCCGATAATCACATCAGGGCAATGCCAGGAATATTTGAAAGGGGTCAGCAAAACACCTTTCGACGTTACCAAGATTGTGTCGCGCCAGAGGGTCGCCAGTTCGAGCACTTTGTTTAAGTAAACAATGTCCTAGCTACAAAAAAGGCCGTTTCCAGGGCCGACACAATTTGTAAAAGACTTTCTGTACGTGAAGTAACAGCTGTTGATGGGTTTGTTCCCGGTACGTCTTATCATGAAACTACAATGGATGTGTCGGGACCGCCCGAGGCCCCCAGAGTGGAAGGCTGGCGCGCCACCACCGAGTGTGCGGGCCGCCTTGGATACATCGCGATTTCCGGCAGGAAAAGCATTCACCGTTATGCGTTGTCCAGAGCATCTGGCAACAGGGCAGTCACGCGGCCAATTGGAGCGCGGGGCGCCAAATTTCCATAGTTCAAAAATGGTGCGTTGTCGACCTACACAACATTAGTAATTTTGGTTCCTACCGGCATCAGCTATCCAGGGTTAAAATTCCGTGATACAGTTTTTCTCCACCCTGTATTTACCGTCTCTCCTAGGAAGGATGGCTGAAATGAAATCATATCACATCGGTCAGACGGTAGATTGCGGTTTTATGACGAGCTGAGAGAGCATATTAAAGATGTATGAAGATATCTTAGTAAATGTGTATACCGCTCTTAAATAAAGGATTAATCAAAGAATATAATTTAAGAGTATGCAGAGCGATTCGAACACATGAAAAGAGGAAAATCCTTGAGAATGGTGGGAGAATTATAGAAATGATAAAAGCAGAGGCGAATGTGGTGAAAGAAAAATTTTCGAAGTTATTCAAAGAATGTTTACTTAAGTGGACAATAGTTGAAACAATGTTCTGATTGTTTTAATCTACGAAAAAGAGAGAGGGGATGATGTGAAGGACTAGAAACCCATCACTATTTTATCTGTGGTATATGAAATTTTAACAAAAATATTTACTAATCGTATACAGAATAACTGTAGACATTAACCAGAGAAAAGAACGAAATGGCTTTAGTAGCAAGTGTGGCACAGTAGACCATCTGCAGGTCATTGTCGCTGTAATAGAAAGAATCAACAAAAATCATTTAAGCAAAAACGTTTGATTCTGACATAAAGAAACAAAATTGACGGAGTAAAACAATATCAGTTAAGACGGAAAGAATAAATAAAACCAGATGCAAGAAGCATTAAAGCCATAAAACAATATAATCAAGAGGTAAAAGATCTTTAGGAAGGCCTATAAAGAGGTGTCTTGACTAATTTTGAAATATACATAACGGACCAAATGCCCCAATCCCTACTGAAAACGATAACGGTGATAATTAAGTCTGTGCTGCCAGAACAAAAGAGCCAAGACATGAAATGTACCTGCATCAGTTTGTTCTAGAATATAATAAAACTATTATTTGCAATTTTGGAAGGGGTCTTCTAATCACTAAACTGGGATGAAGAAAGAATACCTGTAAGCAGATCTTATCTGAATCAACTTAGACTTGCAGAAGATACTATTTTGTTTGCTTCGGACTTTGAAGGACTCCAGCAAAAGCATGGGAACTGAACGGAGTAATTATGACAATAAGGCCAAAGTAATGTACGAAGATCATTTCATAAATAATGGACAGGTTACCAACACTGCAGAATGAATGACGAGTGGGTATTGTTGGCTGTCAGCTGCATGGTAAGGTCTGTATTTTGTTTTCGTCAATATCATTTTATAAACGACGTCCACTCTGATCTCAGACGCTGTAACTGTCGAAGATTAAAGATAGCAGATTAAGATCGAAATTTTACGTGGCAAAAATACGACCGACATCCACAGTGCTTGAAGCAATATTTGCCGTGAGTAAACAGTGGATAGTAGTGCAGTTGCTAGAGCTCAGTATTTTACCAAATGAGTTAAACAAGAGAAAAGTATTGTGGGATAGCTCTCTCACTACTTGAGTGCCGAAGGGAAGGACAAGTATCTAAATAACCAAAATCTAAAAGACTAAAATCGCTCTAGTAAAGATCTGACGTTATGTTAGAGACATTGGACTGGAGTTGAAATCAGATTCGGACAGTAGATCTAGATGACAAAAACAATTTTGTTGTTCTCATCAAAGATCAAGCAACTTATTATTTTGGCTTATGATCACCACGGAATTATAATTACAGACAAAGTTACATCAGTCAATACCTGAAGAAAAAAATGCAGGAAATCTGACCTGTTTATGACGTTATATCTACAGAGCTACGCGTCATATTGTTATGTATCCCTCAAAGACAATAAAATGAACAAAGCGAAATTTTTGAGTGTTAGTTGCTAGAGAGGTGGGACACATCACATTGGTGATATCAGGAGTATGACAAGAATAAAACGAAGCTGTAGACTTTTTAGATTAATGATTAACACGAACTTATTGCTGACTCGAGTGAAAACTATTATCTGAAATTTCATATTCTGATGAAAGTCACGTTTAGAAGTCGTCGTTGGAGAGCGGAGAAGCTTGGTGACACATGACCGTGAAAATGTTGAACTGCAGTGCAAGAAACAATTTTCACGAGAATAACTGCGATAGTCGGACTTCGAAAAAAGAAAATTAGACCGCAGAATGGACTTGTGAACGAAGTTAATGTACATTCGATAGCCCACTGTTGGCGTCCGATCACCATGTCACCAAACCGCCCACTTACAACGGCTTGATCCGCTGGAACATATAAACGCAAACTTCAAAATAATGTGAGTAGAACGAATTGACCACTTTCTCAAAAAATGAAAACGTCTTTCATTCAGGCATATCATTAAAATCAAATGAAAAACGATAAAATATACAGCACCTTCCAGAATGGCGATATGGATTAGTAAGCGCAGCAAGAAGACTTAACTCGCTTCGTTGTTTTTACAAAACGTAAGAAGAGCAAAAATCGAACATAGATGTGTTTAGTTTCAAAGATATTAGTTCTGCTATAAACTAAAAATCATCTCATCGCTGACTTTATAATACATCATAATACGATGATGTAACTTTTCAGATACATTCAGTGGTATTTATGGATACTGTCTGCAAAATGTGTTGCTAATAGAGTTGGAAGTAAAGAAGTAATAAATTAAAACCTTGGGCTGACGCTGAAGTTTTACTGCATGAACAGCGACAATCTAGTGAGATGTAAACTTTTTTCCTTTCACTATTTTGTGGGAAATGTCAGCGAAAAAAAGTTTCGAAAAGGTTTGCAATTTTGTGTAAAGTTTGTTGGAAGTCGTTAAGTACTCTCATTTTCAATTAGTGGATGAATTTAGTCTGGGTAATTTGCGCACAGTGTTTTACGCTGTCCCAATACGTATACACAGTTTCTAACTTCAGTATTGATTTCCTGTTCTAAGCCTACCTCTTAACAAGTAGATTATGACACCGTTTTAACTTTTCAATTTCGATAATAATTATATGAAATACCGAAAATATTTTTTTTTATTTCCCCAGGAACCCTTTACCGTCTACTGTAATCTGGAGATTATGTAAGATAGATGTTGTGTTCAGAATTAAATTTCCTATATGCCATAAACGCTTAGTCTAGAACCAGTAAATACCTCCATTACAAACATACGGAAGTGAATCGTGGACACTGAACACACAAAATTAAGCATTGCCCAACAAGCAATGGCAAATTGCCTGTCGCACATGGCAAGAAGGGACATAATGACAAACAAATACAAAAGACAAAAAGAGGAGTTTGTTACGAAACTGAAATGGAGATGCACTGGGCATATACTGAGAGGAAATGGTGGGGGATGGACAAAGGATCTTTGTTGGATTCCTTGTGACAAGAAGCGACACAGAGAACGACCTAATGTAAGATGGATTGATTGTAAGATGCCCTCCAAATTTCTCCACATCAGGGTACTGCACCCTAATAACCTTTCATGGCAAACATTCTTTCCATCTTAATATCTGTGCACTTCCTTAAGTCTTAATTTAATATTAATTCTACACAAAAAAAACAGTTGAGACAATTCGAACACGCTTCCAACTCTTTAAAAATGTAAAATAAAAGGCGTATGGCACTCAGGACATGCTTCGCTTCCACAACAACTTTGACGAAATAAAATCACCACTAAATGACTGGTTGCTGTTGTTACTGCGTCTTGTACTGTAGTACAGCAACAGCAATCTACGTGTCATCATCAGTGACCGTGACAATGGTCGATGTTCAGGAGCTAACTGATGACGGGAAAGCAAAAATGCGCCCCCTGCTATTTTGTTATTTTTACTTGTACTGTGCAGCATTCATAACAAGCCGTTTGAAGGCTGGCGTCACGCTATATTTCACTAGCAGTAATTCGTCCCATCTGCTAATTTTGGGGGTGACTGACATTGCTGATCATGAATTAAATGGGTAAAAATATCTTAATCAAAAGTGAAGACTCGCTCGCATCACATTGGCCTTCTTCGAGACGGCAGAATATTTTTTCGCATACGTCTTCTTCAGGGAGAGAAGGAAAAAGACCAAGAAAGAATGAATGTTAAGAAACTTTAACGTCTTTGCTACTATTATCTTTCTTTTGAGATTTTGTAACACCATAACTCTAATACTCTACTGATTTCTTTTGCTTTTGTTTTATTTAATGTTATATCGTTGAGCTTCTGTAAATGTTGTTTGACTGAATCGGTAACACAAAATTGTATACTCTTTTCTTTGTTTAAAACTTTGATGTCGTGGCTTGATTCTATGCAATGTAGTATATCTGTCATTTAAATTCATTGTCCCAGTTGGAGGGAACAAAACTTACTGTATATAATTGTAATTTCTGTGTGAATAATTTTTTGTAGAAATGTCAATATGTGCAAATATTCTGTTTTATTTAATGTGTTTGGTTGCTGTTATGTAAACTGCTGACCTTCACTTAGGATTCTTAGTTATTCTGTGTGTAAAAGGTGTAGTGGTTCCCCTCGGGAACGGAACTGTGTAGCGCGCAAATTGTGGTTGGCCTAGGTAGAAAAGGTGGAACCAAGAGTCAGTCGGGGACGAGCTACCAAACTGTGCACTGCCATTGTGCTGGTTCCGAGAGAGGTTTTTTTCTGCCACTGTCCAATGCCTCGGATGGACGGATAAATAGCTGGAACGATTCTGGAATTGGTATCCATTATCGCCACCAAGAAGGGACAGAGTCCAGCAATTCTGTCTGCAAATCCGCCTACGAACATGCAGCTGCCACCACGTTGCGCAATCACTGTAAAGGAGTACTATAATAATGTACAGTGAAGGATCAGATTATTGGGTGATTTAGTGTGCGCAAATGTAAGGTAACTTATAACTGAATTTATGTACCTACCTTGATTTCTTCCCTATCACAACATCTCTGAGGTTCCTCTCCATTTAAACTATGATTACCGAGTGTCCTAGTTTGTGGAAAGAAATGAAAGCCTCAGAACATTAAATAATGTTGTTTCATCTTTGGTAAGAAGGGAGTATTCAGGTTTACCGTGGATTTAATGAAATTGTGGGAGGTAGTAAATGTAGTCTTGTGAAAGCCTCCCAGGGATGGAAACAGTGTAATTTAAAGTTTCGTGGAGTTTCAAAGTCTCCTATTTAATCATTTAATTGCAAGTAGAAGACTGTGGTAATAAATACAATTTGCAGTTTCTTTTAAAGATTAAAAGCTCTTAAAACTGAGGCTTATAAAGTGTTGCTTAGTTAATGATCATAGTGCTGACTGTGGTAAATTTTAAAACGTGGGTTTTCGTTTTTATTTATTCTGCAATGTGAACATTTTTGTTTCATGATTATAAAATTATGTGCATTTTAGTTCAAACAACAGATCGTTTCTTTTTGTAAATACCTTTACATTTGGTGAGCAGAGCTTTAAAAAGCAACAGCTCCCATAGCACATTTGCTGACCACCTTATAGGCAACAACCACCACCCAACCACAATAGAAACAGACTTAAGAATACTAAAACCCAGCCACAGCCTATACAGCAAACTGACCATTGAGGAAAACTTTCATATACAGAAGGCAATAGCAGAAGGAAAACAGGCCTTAAACGAATACACTACGCTCTGCAAGTGCGCACTATTCAACACATTAAAGGAACTTTACAAATAAAAACAGCACAAACAGATAAAGTCTACACACAAGCTCACGCACGCACGCATGTACACACACACACACACACACACACACACACACACACACACACACACACACACACACGAAAAATAAATTAAAATCTGCAAAGACGCACAATTTGCACACAAATAGGAATACCATATAAAAGACAACACACACAGCTAAGAAGCACACAGAAAAAACACACACAGATGAGCACACACACACAAAGATAAAATGCAAATAAAATTCAAATTTGGCGCCAAACTCTCTGGTGAACAAATGAACACTGACTGGGCTGGGACACATAACAAACCACAATCACTCTGTGTTCTGGTGTAGTGAAAAGCGTTTCACTACGTTATTTGTAGAAAATAGTTGTTATAGCAACATATGGATCACAACATCTCAGCATGATGCGGAGAATGGAAGTGCTTGCCACACGAAAACGTAAGTAAATACGAAAATAGGCGCTACCTGTAATAATGAACACAAAAGTGGTCCAGAAAATTCATGCTCACCAAATGTAAAGGTATTTACAAAAAGAAACGATCTGTTGTTTGAACTAAGAATGTACGTAATTTTATAATCATGTAACATTGTTCACATTGCAGAATAAATAAAAACGAAAACCCACTGATGATGGCACAGTGGTGCCGAAACATATTTGGGTACTGAGAAAAACTGTGTGTTGCGTAACTAGCGGACCACAAATCACAAAATTTTAACTGCAAACACGGCCAATACAAGGAACTGCAAATCAAAAGATGGATACTATTATCTTGTTGAGCAAACATACGAAAGCGTCACTAAAATACAGGTAAAAATAAACTTTGCGTTAATAAGGATTAACAAATTAATCACTCATGATTGTGTAGGTAGGTGGTGGAATGTTTGTCTCTGATTTGGACCTCGCACTGAACAGTTGCCGACGTTTGTTTTCGTATGTGATACGTTAAGCATGCTGTATACTTTCAGACCTTCTGTGTTTCCCTAATGTCTGTTGCTGTAGCTGGCATTACGAATCCTTGTGTTTGACCCGTTACCCATTCGATGTCAGGTTTAATCAAATGAAGAACTAAATACACGAACGGCTGCTGCTCTGCTAACATAAAGAAGATAGATTAGCGTCTAACGTCCCGTCGATGATGAGATTTTTAGAGAGAGCACAAACTCGGAATAGGTCTGGAATATGCGGAATAAGTCCAAGCTGCACAGTGTGACTATGTTATGGGCGAGACAATGTGAGAGCTGATTACTGCTTATGAGCTACATTGCATAGATTTGTGGTAAGAATACTATTCGGTTGCTAAGCGATTTTTACACACTATGAGTTATTTAGCATCCAAATGTGAAAATCGGGGCTCTTACAATTTGTAACGCTACTGTTCCTTGGGGAATATCTAAGTACTTTTTAGATACACTCACAACAAATAACAGCTAAACAAGGCAGAAAAGCAATCTGGTATGTGCTGTAAGTGTGCTGAAAGTTAAACGTCTATTTTGACAGTAAAGAAGATTATTACCCATCATTATCGAGGCCATTTAGGCGTCACACTGGTTCAATTAAGGAAGGATTTGAGAGGAAAGAAGAATTGGTTACGACCATGGCCTTGTTGGAAGAACATCCGTGGTCGATGCCCCTGTTTCAGATTACAGGATAGCATCGTAAGTTCCGCGCCACCTCTCTCGGTGTATATGGCCAAAGCTCACCTTATAGTACGCCGATGGGCATGACAATATTTGCAGCCCCTAATAACTATCTGTCACTGAACATGTCAGAATTGCAGAAGAGCATCTACCGTCCGAAACAACTGAGCGGGAGGGGGTCTTCGGATAACTGATTTTTCGGAAACGAAAATACGAATATATTGTACCAGTGTCCACAAGAATATGAAACAAACACCAAATTAAATACAAAACTGTATTTATATTTTTATCTTAGGTAATACAGTTAATACTGGGGACTGACTATACAGCCTAGTCTGAAAAGTACTAAATGGCCATTAAAACAGGTTTACAGTTTACGCTCCACATCTGAAACTCGTCTTTTTTTTACGCTAAACCACGCAAAACTTTTAAAGACAACAACTGGACAGTATCACATTCTTGTGCCAGCTGATAGCCGTTTCAAGGCAGTGAAAATCATCCTCACTTGACGTTCCTTTTTCAACACGGTTTTCGTCGCCAGGCGCTTCTCTATCATCGCAAGGGTCTTCTTCGTCGATGACACTGAAAGTTATTTCATCATCAGCCAACTTTGCGTCAGCACAGCGTGCGTACATATTAGAATTTGTTGACGGAGCGCTTTCGGGTAAGCTGTGTTTCGACTGGTCCGTGTTCGGATAATCGATGGTCTACTGGACACACCGTACTATTAGGAAAATACAGATTACTAATGTAACTTTGTATTGACGCCATCACAACCCATGTTAGAAAAGACTATCCGGTGTGATGAGGCGTTTCTTTACACTTGTTCCAGCGGTATTGCGAGACCCATGCCAATGGTATCCTTACGTCGATAAGATTCGTACACTGTTGGATCTGAAATTTTTGCCAATGGTATTATTACGTCGATAAGATTCATACACTGTCTGGATCTGGAACTGTTGGAGAATTAGGCATTACTGCACACCGTTTCAAATGTGTTGAAGCGGCGACAGCGACTTAACCTCGCAGATCAAAGAACTGCGCCCTCATTTCATACAGTCCCTTCATTAGGCACATGCATTAACCTGTAGCCAGAGCCTCCTAAAGCGATGTTTACGATATGCGGCGTCCTCCCACCCGCTCATCATTGGTGGATTACCGCGTTCTCCGCTTTGGCGTCAGACGTCTTGTGAGCACCGCTACTGAGGTGAGAAGCACAGTCACGCTTCTTGGCTGAAAGCGTCAGGTTGCAAGGGCCCGCTAATTTATCTCCACTGAATGGGAAATGAATGGCAGTCCTCATGACCAGAACATCTATACGATACATAATTACCCTCTAATGCACGTCGGTAGAATAGAAGTGTGAACAATAAGTAATGCCGTTTTTGAACGGCGAGATCAATGATGCGACACGCCCCAGCCACTAATAAACTAACAAGCTGGTAAGGCTATGTGAAACAATAAGGTGTTGGTACCATTATTTCGTGACCAAACTGAGATTGGGCTTGCTGCATTCCGTCACCATCGAAATCCAATTGATCGAGCTTCATTATGCCCTATCAGAACTGTTCTGCCTGTGTAGAACGTGAAAGGTTAGTACACTGTCCCTTACGCGTTCGCACGTAATATACAAAACCACGTAGCACTCTAGCACAGCCTAGTGCTGCGTCTGCTAACCTAACATACCATACTATGCCTCTCAACGACATAGACCCAGTCTTCTTAACGATAAAATGCATAAACATCTCTTTATGCGTTTATTCCTGTCTATTTTTGACTATCTCTTCCTCCCTTTGAATTAAGAGGAGGGGAGGAGATTAGTGTTTAACGTCCCGTCGACAACGAGGTCATTAGAGACGGAGCGCAAGCTCGGGTTAGGGAAGGATGGGGAAGGAAATCGGCCGTGCCCTTTCAAAGGAACCATCCCGGCATTTGCCTGTAGCGATTTAGGGAAATCACGGAAAACCTAAATCAGGATGGCCGGAGACGGGATTGAACCGTCGTCCTCCCGAATGCTTTGAATTAAGAGATAGGGCAGTGCTTAAGATACAAGGCTCTGTTTCGGGACGAGTGGGAGTTAAGCCTTCGTTCCGCTAATGTGATTTAAGTTTCCTGTACTTTCTCTGAATTTCCTCTTGCTTAAGGGATCCCAGATTCTCTTCCCCAGCGTTCACCATTCCGAGATGTAAAAAACCTTGCACGCCCTAATGTTGATAAGACGTGAACTTGTAAATCTATTTCCCCTCTTTCGTTATTCCTTTCTTAACTCATGTTTTACTCCATCTACTTTTCTGATTTCCTTTCCTTTATCGGTCATCGACGAATATGGAAGGTGTTACAGTATGAAAACTTTGATCGAAGGCTACCAAACTGGTACTCTCGTATTTTGCTATGTGGGAGCTTATGTTCTCTACAGAAAAAAAGTCATTCCCACAGATGAACTGTGGTGTGAGCAAATGATAGCTATCGGGGTGTCTGATGCTACTGGATCTTTTCATGTCGAGACAGCAACAGAGCAAAATTTTAGCAAAGGTTACAGACATAGTGTTGCAACGAGACGTCGGGAGTAGGTTATTGGAAGCTGTCTATTTTACATAGCTCCTTCGAATTTCCTTGATGTCTCAATTTAGACATCAGGACTGATGGTAGTTCACGTTTCAGACATTGCAGATGCAAAATATCTCTTATACCCTGAATAAAATATTTGTTCTCGAACTTCTGATCTCAATGATCGAAGGGATTCCTCTTGCACATTCTCTTAGTGACGGCAACGTGCAGAACAGTGAGGGACATTCACGCAAATCTTTCTGGTATGTGAGGTACTGTAAAATATCTGTTTTCACGATGTTATCCATAATATTTTTAAACAAGCCCGTCGCCGACCGAAGATGATCTCGCACTTTATTCATGTTCATGGTTGTTTGCTCTTTCAATTCTTAGTCATGTGATACCTCTGACACAAAGCAGTTTAGCTCGTCGAGCTTTGTCCAGAAAAACGTTTACAATTTATAGACAAATATCAGATGCTGCGGAATTATTTGCTGAAAGTAAATGTTAAACGACATGGATTTCATATCTGGTGGTATTTTTGTTTGCAGAACTTACTTTGAATTAATGCTATAGACGAACGAGCCACAACAACACCGGAACCAAAGCGACATTTAGGAAGAGCCGCAAAAAATAAGTTCTTGGTACACAACCTGGCTGCTGACGCTAGCGTCAACAAGTGGAGTACCTTGCCCAGACGTCCTGGTGATGTTACGATATTACGTTGTGCTAATATGGTACACTGACCGTCTAGCAGGGTAGGACTATAGCGTGTGAGATGATAAGGAAATCTCAGGCTACGGTTCATTACTAGGTTAAACAGAGCTATAGCCAGTCTATGTAAGTAAGAGCTCAAAACACACTGGAGCAGATCCAGTTCAAATAGCATCTGGTTGTAGAAAGGGACGGAAAGTAGAGGACGTTCCATCAATATAGACGTCATGAGAATAAAGATGAAATTGCCGCAATGAAATTAGAAAAAAAAAAATTCGAAGTTATTCAAGGAAACATTCCCATGTTCACATAAAGTGAAAATTCGAGAAAACATGGGTAACGTAAATCAGGCGCCAAGTATTGGACAACGTGTTCTCTGCTATACGAATCCATTGGTTCAAGCACTGTTACACTTCGCGCAGTTTGTTTTCTCGGTCGCCGGCCGGGGTGGAAGAGCGGTTCTAGGCGCTACAGTCTGGAACCGCGCGACAGCTACGGTCGTAGGTTCGAATCCTGCCTCGGGCATGGATGTGTGTGATGTCCTTAGGTTAGTTAGGTTTAAGTAGTTCTAAGTTCTAGGGGACTGATGCCCTCAGATGTTAAGTTCAAAATGGCTCTGAGCACTATGGGACTCAACTGCTGTGGTCATCAGTCCCCTAGAACTTAGAACTACTTAAACCTAACTAACCTAAGGACATCACACACATCCATGCCCGAGGCAGGATTCGAACCTGCGACCGTAGCAGTCGCACGGTTCCGGACTGCGCGCCTAGAACCGCGAGACCACCGCGGCCGGCAGATGTTAAGTCCCATAGTGCTCAGAGCCATTTGAACCATTTTGTTTTCTCGTTCGTGCGTGAGGTAGTTATTTCGGAACGAAGTACGAAGTGAAATCGTTACAAGATGGGCCTCGTTATTAGGATTCGTTACTTAACTCCCTGTATGTTAAACGTTCGAGCTAAAAATAAACGGCGCCAATATCGCTGCAGGTATAAATGCAGTTACGCCAGGTACCGGCCGTGCCTTTACAATAGAAACATGAACCCATTGACAGGATACCTTCTGAGATTGATGGACTTTATACAGTGCCTGTAATGAAACACATGTACTGAGAGCGTAGTTCAGGCGCCCACACATCCAATGTTCTCATTCTCTCTCTCTCTCTCTCTCTCTCTCTCTCTCTCACACACACACACACACACACACACACACACAAACGCACGCACACGCACAGGTACACGTACTGCCTGTGACGGTGTGGACTGGTACGGGTAATGAAGAGATATGGTGAATGGAACGTTCTGCAATTCGTGCAAACTGAAAGGGACAGTGGAGAGGGGTAGAGAGACAGAGAGAGAGAGAGAGAAGAATTTTAGTGGCATAATAACTGCATCCCGCGAACCAGAGGGCAAAAGGAACTCGGTGTGCGGTGCCCTTGCAAATGCGACGCGTTCGGGCGATTAGCCGCTATGCAGTGTCCCGTGGACAACGGCGCCCGCCCTGCATAATTCAGGCCCCCTCCTCCCTCCACCCCCACCACCACCCCCGCTAGATCGCGTGCCTCGCCGGATGAGCCGGTAATCAGTTCGGCGCTGCCTGAGCGCGGCGCCGCGCCGCAGAATAGGTTAATGAGTGTGTGTGCCCATGTGCCCATCGACCAGCTGCGTCGCTTCCGACACGGCCGCGTTCCGCCACATCGTCAACGTCCCAGCCAGGAAACAGCGGACTGGCAGACGACTTCTGCCGGTAAAGAGTCTCTTCCGTCAGGTTTGTTCTTCGCTGTTCCTCCTACCAGTCTGTTAACGTATCTCTGCCAGAAGTGCATACACATCTACATCTACATAACTATTCTGCAATTCACACTTAAGTGCCTCGCAGAGGGTTCTTCGAACCACCTTCGGACTATTTCTCTACCGTTCCCACTCTCTCTCACAGCGCGTGGGAAAAACGAACACTTAAATACTTAGGTAAGACTATGATTTCCCTTATTTTATTACGATGATCATTTCTTCCTGTGTAGGTTGGCGACGTCAAAATATTTTCACATTCAGATAGCAAGTTGGGAACTGCAACTTCCTGAAAAGATATCGGGCAAAGAAAACTTCCTTTGTTTTAATGATTGCCATCCCAATTCACTTATCGTATCCGTGACTCTCTCTACTTTATTTCGCTATAACACAAAAATAGCTGCCCTTCTTTGAACTTTTTCGATGTCCTCCGTCAGTCCTATCCGGTAAGGATCTTATACAGCACACGAATACTCTAGAAAAGGACGAAAAAGCATAGTGTAGGCACGATACGATATTGCAGATAAGAAGTTGGATGCAATCTTCCTTCGGATATGCATGCATGGCCGGCCGGAGTGGCCGTGCGGTTCTAGGCGCTACAGTATGGAACCGAGCGACCGCTACGGTCGCAGGTTCGAATCCTGCCTCGGGCATGGATGTGTGTGATGTCCTTAGGTTAGTTAGGTTTAATTAGTTCTAAGTTCAAGGCGACTGATGACCTCAGAAGTTAAGTCGCATACTGCTCAGAGCCATTTGAACCCTGCATGCATGACCATCGCTTGCAACACCATTGTTAATTCAAGTTAAGTATTGTCAATCTGCTTTATTGAAATAAAACTACTATCGTTATTTGCTTGAATTGTTGTATAGCATTCCGGGAACGTAGCATCCCTTAGGCACCCTATACGAGACGAGTGGGCAAGAAAAATGGTTCAAATGGCTCTGAGCACTATGGGACTTAACATCTGAGGTCATCAGTCCCCTAGAACTTAGAATTATTTAAACCTAACCAACCTAAGGACATCACACACATCCATGCCCGAGGCAGGATTCGAACCTGCGACCGTAGCAGTCGCGTGGTTCCAGACTGAAGCGCCTAGAACCGCTCGGCCGCCACGGCCGGCCGAGTGGGCAAGACGCCACATAAATACACACATCAGAAAAAATTTTGCATCCGAGAGCTCCGCAACCGGTACAAAAAATTGCAGTACAGATCAACATAAACATCATTTCCGCCCTTTTTACCGCTCATGAGAAACACACATTGCATGTTGTACCACCATACAGCGAGACCTTCAGAGGTGGTGGTCCAGATTGCTGTACACACCGGTACCCATAATATCTAGTAGCTAGTCCTCTTTCTTTGAAGCACGACTGTATTCGATGTGGCATATTATCCACAAGTTCATCAATGCACTGTTGGTCCAGATTGTACCACACCTCAACGGCGATTCGGCGTAGATCCATCAGAATGGTTGGTGAGTCACGCCGTCCATAAACAGCCCTTTTCAATCTATCCGAGGCATGTTCGGTAGGGTTCATGCATGGAGAACATGCTGGCCACTCTAGTCGAGCGATGTCGTTATCCTGAAGGAAGTCATTCATAAGATGTGTACGATGGGGGCGCGAATTGTCGTCCATGAAGACGAATGCCTCGCCAATATACTGTCGATATGGCACCGTTTCGGCGCCTTCCGTAACCACCAGCGGCGTACGTCCCCCCCACATAATGCCACCCCAAAACAGCAGGGAACCTCCACCTTGCTGCACCTGCTGGACAGTCTCTGCTACGCTTGTCTGATTGAAGGCTTATGCGACACTCATCAGTGAAGAGAACGGGATGCCAACCCTGAGCGGTCCATTCCGCATGTTGTTGGGCCCATCTGTACCGCGCTGCATGGTGTCGTGGTTGCAAAGATGGGCCTCGCCATGGACGTCGGGAGTGAAGTTGCGCATCATGCAGCCTATTGCGCACAGTTTGAGTCGTAACACTACGTCCTGTAGCTGTACGAAAGGCATTATTCAACATGGTGGCATTGCTTTCAGGGTTCCTCCGAGCCATAATCCGTAGGTAATGGTCATCCACTGCAGTAGCAGCCCTTGGGCGGGTGAGCGAGGCATGTCATCGACAGTTCCTGTCTCTCTGTATCTCCTCCATGTCCGAACATCGTTTTGGTTCACTCCGAGACGCCCGGACACTTCACTTGTTGAGTCTTTCCCGGCACAAAGTAACAACGAGGACGCGATCGAACCGCGGTATTGACCGTCTAGGCATGGTTGAGCTTCAGACAACATGAGCTGTGTACCTCTTTCCTTGTGGAATGACTGGAACTGATCGGCTGTCGGACTCCCTCCGTCTAATAGGCGCTGCTCATGCAACGTTTTTTACATCTTTGGGCGGGTTTAGTGATATCTCCGAACAGTCAACGTCTATCTTCAGGAGTTTTGGGAACCGGATGCAAGACTTTTTTTGATGTGTATATTATTATTGATCTAGGTTGCTTAGCGTAGCGGAGATACAAATGAGGTATGGAATCAAAATTTCAATTTTACGTGTTTCCCCTGTCTTTGAGCAACACTTCAACATTCAAGTGAACATTTTGTTGTTTCAGTATTAATGAAATCTGGTATGTATTTTATTCCTTAGTTTATATTTGGTAAAAGTTATGAATATCGCAAAGACACAAATACGCTAGATCGAATGTAACTTGGAAGTCGTTTTAATGGCTCTGTGCACTATGCGACTTAACTTCTGAGGTCATCAGTCGCCTAGAACTTAGAACTAATTAAACCGAACTAAACTAAGTACATCACACACATCCAGGCATGAGGCAGGATTCGAACCTGCGACCGTAGCGGTCGCTCGGTTCCAGACTGTAGCGCCGAGAACCGCACGGCCACTCCGGCTGGCGGAAGTAGTTTTAAATACGTATGTTGTAATCGAGTGCCAGTGGATATGAATTAAATTGCGGTAAGGGTGCGATGTGATACAGGATAGAATTCTACATACCAGCGCAGATACTTAAAATGAATAATGGTACTTATGTCAAAAAGTAACCAAATGTAATTTTTATGTAACAGGTGTGGACAGTTGATAAACAGTGGCCTCTAAAAGTCCGAAGGTAATTTCCGTGGTGAAGTGTAGGAGTGTTGTAATAGAAGGCTACGGTAAAATAGACTGAAGTAGATGCTGGAACACAAGTGAGCTTCATTAAAGTTAGAAGGGGCGATTTTCTTTCTTTAGTTTGAAAGGAGCATAGTAAAATAGCTACAGAAGCGAATTGTATTTAATGGCACGTTATTTTGTTGTTTCTCGGGCTGTCCGAGTGCGCCTACAGTAAACTGTTTGGGTTTTTGAATTTTATGTATGTTATCCACACTCTCGATTTGTATTCAGTTGTGTCGGGTGATCATTTTGGAGAGGTTTAGAAAATGATCGGGACTTGCATTTTCTTCTGTCTTCCTAAGGCGACTATAACATAAGCATTTAACATTTTTTATGCTTATCATAAGAAAATAAAATAATCGGTCTACCGCATAATCTCCATTACCAATATGTCATTATTTTCCAAAGAGGCAGGCACGTATTTGTAGACTAGTATACAGTGATTTGCTCCGATCATCTGCACTCAGAACTTAAAAAATTTGTTGTCTACTCTACGTAATTTAATTTTATTCGTTTATTAGGTAGAGTTCTTTAAAATACTCCATGTTGTATGGAAATATGCAAATTTTTTAAATATTTAATGTTTTTGAGGATTACAAAAATTAAAACATATGTATTTTTTGCTTACTTACATACAACTGAGAATCTTTTAAAGAACCCTACTTTTAAATGAATGTCCTTTTAATTACTTTGTATAATTATCTGGACGTTATAGTGCATTATGGACCTCCATGATAGCCTTGCATCCTATAAGAAACTCGATGAAGCACAGATGGCTATACTGACTCATGTGATTTACGACTTGTTGCTGTGTAGCAGAATGAGAGGTACATAGTGTTTATATTGTTATTTCTGTCCTTCGTTTTTAATCTCTCGCTGTTGTATTTTCTTTTACTTGTACTGTAGATTCTGAAGAAGGCTATTCCAAGCCGAAACCGATAATTCTGTTCAAAAACCTTTGCGATCAAGACAATTAAATAAAAAGTTATGTACATCGTGTGATCATCTTTCAAACTATCATTTTATGTCAAATTCTTTGTCTACACTACATGGAGACTCACGTTTCAGTCAACGAATTTTAATTTGTCATTCGAGAAAATGTGATCCCATACTTTGCTGATAGTGCCGAGTTACCATTCAGTTAGGCTTGCAGTATGTAGACTCTAAGCAGTACATGTGACATTTATTTAAATAAAATTCCATTTGAAACTGGACGTTATAGTGCATTAAGGACCTCGTTAACTTCATTCTGGAAAATTCCAGTTCTTTTATTACAAACTATTCATATCGTCTATAACGATTTTTTCAGTGTTATAGCTGCAGCTAGTCTAATGGTATTCCTGTCACAGTATATGCCGAAATATTCCATTCGCTGTAGCCACAAGGACGCACATAATTCATCTGACTATAGTCTGTTTGGTATAGTCAGCCAAACTTGTAGCTGCTACAATCTTTAGCATAGTACAAGCATACTGTTTCACATACAGAGTGGCATGTGTTTAGAAAATATAAAACGATCCACATTGCTTGAGTACCACATCAGCTACAATGACTTTCATTCAAACTCAGTACACGCAACACCGTTGCTTGCCCACAGTACTACAGTATATATTGTTACTAATGAATGTCGTCAGTTAACTTCACGAACATACTCTTCGTTTGAATATTGTGATTATATTCCCATTTTATCTCTTTTGGAAACAAAATATTTACACTATTGTTTTGACGCGTTCCATTTGAGGACTGGAAATTTTCTTTAGGAATTTAGATTTAAGTTTTCTGTTGTTGCCCTAAACTGCTTGAGACGAATTCCGGAATCGTTTTTTCTACTTAGCCACATCGCAATTAATTCGTCATCCATTTTAATTTCAGTAATTGCTCCGTCGCTAATGATCTCGGTTTTGACCGTACTTTAACGTCTGACACATCGTTCAGTACCCAAAGAATCGAAAGAAACTTTCGGCTCCCAGAGTACTTCCACAGGTCCCGGAATATCTCCTTTCAACATTAACCGCCATATGACACGCGATACAACGACTGTTAGTGTAAAAAATTCATGGACGGAAGTGGAATGCTCGCTTCATCTTCAACACTTCCGTAAGGACATTCATTATTCAGGGGTACGTCAGTGCAGTCGCCTTATATCAGAGAATTGAAATCGGGTAATCGCTCGAAATGTTTCAACATGGAGCAGAAATTCCACAATTTTTTGACACGCAGCAAACATTTTTGTTACCCTACAAATCTTCTACAGCTATTCCATATTACTTCATACATCATATTATGATCTGCACAGTTTTCTAATACGTAAAGGCAGAGAGCGTATGTGTGTATTTCTGCACAGAACGACTTTTTGTTTTTTATGTGCACACAATACGGCCGAAGCGGAACTGACGGAGCCGGCGCAGTCTCTGAGCACCTCCTGCCCTCCCCCGCCGCCCTCCTAAAGCGCTCACCTCTCTGAGAGTGGCGGCTGGCATTTTACTGGCACTAAACTGGACCAAACGAGATAGGCTCTTGCGACTCTGGGGTTACTGCCGGATACGACGGAAACTTCATTTCTCAAGGGGCATTAAATGCACGCTCCTAGTTCTATGGGATAGTGCCCCTAATGCACTTAAATGCAGAGATATGTTTTCCCTTCTACCTCATAGAATCTACGAGCAAAGGAGTGTGTTCTCGAAGCAACTACTGTAGATGGCTCTGCTGGAAAACGTAATCAGAATTAATATATCATGCACTGAGTTGATTTACGCGAACGATACGATTTTATTTTTTATTACATAATCGTCGTTCCAGCGTTGTATTGTCCGAACATACAGTTGGAAATTTAAATTGGAAGTGCTGAATGGATATTACAGAGTGTAAAAAAGTCCTGACGTCTGATCTTAAGTGATTTCGGTAATCCTTCAGCAGAGTGCTTAAGTGATCACTGGGACCGCCATTTCCTCCGGAAAGTGTTCTGACACGGTAAGGAGCGAGTGCTAAGGATTGTAACGTTAATCCAGCAGCAATTGTAGATTTATTGCATGGAGCGCTACATGCGAGATAAGCCATTTGAATTTATTTTGTGAGCGATGCAGCTGAGTCACTACTTGGTAACATCAAAAGAACAATTCTCTGAAGAAAGATAACTTCGTAATCTGCTGTTATAAGTGAAGATAAGGAAAGGACCACCGTCCTGGCCACAGACTAGACAGTCGAGCTCCACCGAACGCTGCGTCATCCTTTCAGTTATATTCACGAACACGGATTCCGTGAGCACTCTTCTATCTCGATTTCCAGAATGCTGTAGATTGCAGTGCCCAAGCTAATAGAGTGTTTCTCCAATTCCTTAAAACCTTACATACAGTTTTCGACACAGATTAAGTTTATACTTCCTGAAGAGTAGTTGCAGATACCGCTGTTGTACACAGCGATGTCACAAAATAGTTTTGGAAGGCAGGAAGACACGTAAATGAAATGGTTTGTGCGACGCTCAACTGCGTGGTTATCAGCGCCCGTACAAACCCACATCTTTTCACTGTCCTGTCTCGCCACTATCCCGAATGATGATCAAGACACAAACACCCAGTCCCTGGAAGAGAAATTCCCCGACCCGGTCGGGAATCGAACCAGGCAACCTGTGATCCAGAGGCAGCAACGCCAGCCACTAGATCACGAACTGCAGACTATGCAAATGACAGACACTGTTGCTCAACGGAAATAAATGTAATGTGATGCACGTAAAGAGACGAAAAGATTGATAAATTTTTTTTTTTTCAATTTCAGTCTTGATCGCACCACGTGTGCTACAAGAACATAGGTGACCGTTTTCGCTCATATCACATGACCATCATCAGACCTGTAATTTAATTTAGAAAGTAATAGAAACCTTACTACATTGACAATAAAATATGACAAAATGCTTATAAGGTTAAAATAGAATAAGACTTGTTATACCCATGGCATCCTTCGAAGATGGTAGGTGGAGCACTCTTCTCAGATGCTGTGATGTCAACTGGTAGCAGCAAGTGACGGGCATACGCTTAAATACGAAGATGCTCCGCCTACCTCTTCTCCCTCTACCTCACGTCAACCAATCAGTGTAAGGTGGAGCATCTTCGTATTTAAGCGTAAGCCCGTCACTTGCTGCTACCAGTTGACATCACAGCATCTGAGAAGAGTGCTCCACCTACCATCTTCGAAGGATGCCGTGGGTATAACAAGTCTTATTCTATTTTATCCTTATAAGCATTTGGCATATTTTATTGCCAATCTAGTAAGGTTTCTATTACTTTCCAAGTTAAATCACAGGTCTGATGATTGTCATGTGATATGACCAAAACCGCTCACCTTTGTTCCTGTAACATACGTGGTGCGATCAAGACTGAAATATAAAAATAAATTTCTTTTTATCGCTGTTCCAAAAATGTTTACAAAAATGAAGAGATTGATGTTATTTGGCTACAGGAGAGGGGATGAACACTGGGTTCAGTCACAAACGTGCAGCATCGAGAATAAAATGCCCAGAGTGATTTAAGGTTGAATAAGCTTATACATCTTCCACACAAGTCTTCCACGTGCAGCGCAGGCTGCACGCACATCTCCCGGCAGCCCCGCGCAGTGAGAAACGGCGGCGTGGCGCAAAACATTGTCCCAGCCGGAAACAGTGGCGTGACGTTGATGTTGACACTTTTGACATACCAGGTACAACCCGTAAAGCCTTCTGAATTCCTAGGCAGGGTGCCAGTGCCCTCTTGTTCATGTTCAGCAACGTCACTACACCATCACGACACGTCACGGCTGCAGAGACGCCAACACACGCCATCGACACCGATAGTTTTAGTTACGACAAGCTAGATATAAATGTAAAATTAAGTAGGCTAGAAAAAAGAGACATCTTAGAGACGGAACAGCGGATGCTCATCCGCACCCTACACCCGTACGGCCAATCTGTTTGTTTCCGTACATCAGAGCAAACCGATAGACTGATTCTCAAAACGGAGAATATTCCAACAGATCCAGACAGCCTACTAGACCTGCTCATGCAGGTGTGCGCCCGCAGGGAGGAACCATTCGATATGGACAAGCTTCACAAGGATCCCGTTAGGGCTCATGGGAGAACATACTTCGATTACAGTCAAACTGGCAGCAAGTGCTACGCCACCGTTAAACACCCAAACTGCTAATAGCACAGCTTAATGCTATGCGGAGTATACTTGTAAATTCGGAGCTCCCACGGGTCCTACGTGAACTAAAAAGTGACATTTTGTGCATACAGGAGCCCTACACTAGACAAGGGCATATCCCCAACTTTCCTCCAAGTGCGGTGACAGTTGCGGAGGGGACAGGCTGCATGGCATCTGTCATAGCCCTAAACAAAGAAATACATCCAGTCAAAATTACAGAACTCTGTTCCGAGCTCCTAGTTACAGTTGAAGTCACACACAAGGGGGATACTTGGATCATCGCGTCGCTGTACGCCCAATTCTGTCATTGCATCAAACCATACGCAGACCTCATCAGAGATGTTGCGCAATACGCTGGCAACAAAAAACTTCTCATCTGTGCAGACATAAATGCCAGATCAACCCTGTGGCATTCAGACAGAACTGACGACAGAGGTAGAATAATAAATGACATCATCCAAGAAAACAGACTACACGTACTCAACAAGGAAGGACATCACCCGACTCACATCGGACACAACGGTCATTCATCAAACATAGACATCACCCTCGTTAATAATGCCGCCATCAACCACGTACGAGACTGGACCGTACATGACCAGATCACTGCTAGCGACCACAACATCATCACACTAACCTTAAGTGGTACACCAAACGTCAACACAGAAACACTACCAAAAAGACTATTATTTGACAAAACAGACTTGGACAGGGTCAGACAAAAAATACATGAGCACATACCGCAAGACATCACCGGCAGTGTTGATTACAGAGCACACATGCTGACAGATATCATCACACACACACAGAACACCTGCATACCCACACAAAGAATGACAAAACACCAAAATATTCCCTGGACTACACAATTAACACAACTCAAACAAGACTCAAAACGTAAACGTAAGCTTTACCAACGAGCAATTTCAGATAGAGAAAACAATTACGACTACACGACTACCGGCTTGCCAAGGACAAATATAAACTTGAGCTGAATAAGGCCAGGAAAGACCATTGGAACAGCCATGTAGCAGCACAAACACAACGAAACATTTGGGGGGCTGGCTCTGAGCACTACGGGACTTAACATCTGTGGTCATCAGTCCCCTAGAACTTAGAACTACTTAAACCTAACTAACCTAAGGACAACACACACATCCATGCCCGAGGCAGGATTCGAACCTGTGACCGTAGCGGTCGCGCGGTTCCAGATTGAACATTTGGGGGAACCATACAAAATCGTGACAGAGAAAATTAAGAGCCCATTGGTTCTGGGAACGCTGCGACAGGAGGATGGTGAGATGACTAAGGGCTGGAGACGCACAGCGGAGTTCCTGCTGAGCAAACTCCTGCCTGACACGCAGACACAGACACACCACAACATGCAGCACTGAGACGCGAAGTAGACACAGTATACACCACACCAAGCGTCACCTGCCCATTTGCGCAGGAAGAAGTGGCGACAGCAATCTCAGAACTCAAAAACGAAAAGGCGCCTGGACCGGATGGTATCCACTCTGAGGTACTGAAACAAATTGCACCGCAGATCACCCCGTTTCTCGCAACGTTGTTAAACGATGCATTAAGGCTGGGCCGTGTGCCTGCAGTGTGGAAGACCTCGAAGGCGGTTATCGTCAAAAAGGCTCCAGACAAAGACCCATCAGACCCCAAGTCATACAGACCAATTTGCCTTATCAATACACTCTGTAAAGTACAAGAAAAACTACTCTGCAAAAGACTACAAGCACACCGAATACTACGGGGACTGACACCACACCAATACGGCTTCAGGTAAGGGAAATCTATAGACGACGCAATTAACAGAGCACTCCAAATAGTACACGACACACCCTCCAAATACACACTTGCAATTATGATAGACATCTCAGGTGTCTTCGACAACCTCTGGTGGCCGGTCTTGTTCAAGAGGCTCAGACACCTGCAGGTACCGGAGTCCCTGTATAATAGTTTCATGGACTACTGCAGAGACAGAACGGCCGTTTGGCAAATGGACAACCAGAAAGTGATTAAACGAATTACAAAAGGCTGTCCACAAGGGTCGATCTGCGGCCCCATCTTCTGGGACATAGTTATAGAACCGTTCCTACAGTTACTAAGAGGAGCACACCTTGACAGATGGAGTTGTCGCTTATGCTGATGATCTACTCGTCGTAGTTTCAGCAAACAACCGTGCCCAGGTAGAAGAAAGAGCCAATGGAACACTTAGGACAATAACCCAATGGTGCACAGATAATAAATTAAATATAGCAGGAAACAAAACAACTTATACATTGCTGAAGGGTATCCTGCGCAGGAACCCAATAGTCAAAATCGGGGACACAAACATAAAAAGACTAGCAGTCACACGCTATCTTGGAGTATACATTGATGAACGATTGAACTTCCACGAACACATGCGAATATGCACAAACAAAGCAGAAAAGATACTACACAAACTGGCTAGGCTAAATTCGGAACAATTCAGACTACCCCTGTCAGTGACACGAACATACCATTGCGCTCTCTTCGAGTCAGTACTATGCTTTGCTGCCAGTACTTGGGCCCACAGGTTAAATCTCTCAACCAACAGAACCATTGTACGTCGAGGCCAAAGAAGTGTTCTACTTCGACTAACAGGGGCATTCAACACATCATCAAGTGACGCACTATGTGTCGTCATGGGAATCTTCCCCATAAATATCACCATCAGGTACCGCGCAGCAATGTACTGGCTTAGGATGGGGAGAATAGACCAGGTTCGGCAGATCACTGGTGTACCGATTGAGACAACACGCCAACTCAGAGCATGGCGAGTGGTTACCTGGCAGAGCGAGTGGGCCAACAGCGATAAGGGCCGCCGTGTATACAACTTCTTCCCTGACATCCGGGAAAGACTAAAACTAAAACATATTGATCCCAGCCGCGGTATGGTATATTTCATCACAGGACATGGCCCTTATCCCACGCACCTGTACCGCGTGAGTCTGCAGCAGACTAATAGATGCACATGCGGGGAAGAAGGTTCCCCTGAACATACTGTCTTCTTCTGCGGACAACGCACGAACATAAGACACACAGTACACATAAATCGCCTGAACACACAGAATGAACTACATGCCAAAATACGCGACCCGGAAAGGTGGACTGAACTCAACAAACTAACGGACGAAATCTCGAAGATCCAACAAATAGAATACTTGCGCAACAGACCCTACCGAAGGCAAGTCGGTCCAAACAGACGTCACGATGCCCAGGGGGACACAGATATGATTAGCACCACGAGTGGTGAAGAAGAAACAGATACAGACCAGGGCACCAACACAGATATTGAAGCGTCCAGCGCGGATGATCCATAGTGTCAACCAAGTCAAATTCAAAGAACAGAGTGGAACAACCGACAAGAGGTGCACAAGTCACACACAATCCTAAAAACAGATTGCACCTTATATGTAAATACTTAACAGCATCTCCATGTCTAATAAGAGCTTAAAGCTAGGTACCTCTTCAAGGGACCTACGCCTTCCGTTAAGAGGCAGCGCACAGTCTGGATGGAAGGATCTTAATTGTGGTCCCTCTCTTTTGAGCCCAACCCGACGGATACCTATGGTAGATCGGGGAAAACCACCGCTCAGGCTGTGTTGCTGGCGGGGCCGGAAGGTGCTAACTGCCACACCACGTATCATTGTAAGTCTCATTGGCTCAGCGCGAACTGTTTGTACAACCAACCTACACAGCCTATACCTCAACCTCCACTACACTAATAACTTCTGATCTGAAGCTTAAAGTTAGGCACCTCTTCAAGGGACCTACGAAATGTTTGATTCCACAGTACTGGCTAGTTTCAACTGTTAGCTGCATTTCAAGTGCACGTTTTCATTTTCTAGCACGTATGGCATTATGCCATAGTAAAGACCCAAACATGATATACTACAGTACTGGTGCTCCAAGAAAATTTACATCCCGGTAACCACACTGAAAAGCTTAATATCAGATCGAGGCCTACTTCGTTTGGAATCAGGACATACGCATGTGCACTTCAACTTAAATCATTTATTTCAGTATGGTTCAAGAAATTCCGACTCCCTTGGAGTATCCTCTGATCCCTTGTTTCTTTTATGGCATAATGTATGATCTTCCAATGTTTAACACGTACGTACATACCGGCTTCCTACGTCATGATAGCTACCCAAGAGCGGTGTCGCCTGTTATCTGCGCTCTCTGGCAACTGCTGAAACGAACCTACACTACTGGTCATTAAAATTGCTACACCACGAAGATGACGTGCTACAGACGCGAAATTTAACCGACAGGAAGATGCTGTGATATGCAAAGGATTAGCTTTTCAGAGCATTCACCCAAGGATCACGCCGGTGGCGACACCTACAACTTGCTAACATGAGGAAAGTTTCCAACCTATTTCTCATACACAAACAGCAGTTGACCGGCGTTGCCTGGTGAAACGTTGTTGTGATGCCTCGTGAAAGAAGGAGAAATGCGTACCATCACGTTTCCGACTTTGATAAGGGTCGGATTGTAGCCTATCGTGATTAAGGTTTATCGTATCGCGACATTGCTGCTCGCGTTGGTCGAGATTCAATGACTGTTGGCAGAATATTGAATCGGTGGGTTCAGGAGGGTAATACGGAACGCCGTGCTGGATCCCAACGGCCTCGTATCACTAGCAGTCGAGATGACAGGCATCTTATCCGCATGGCTGTAACGGATCGTCCAGCCACGTCTCGATCCCTGAGTCAACAGATGGGGACGTATGCAAGACAACAACCATCTGCATGAACAATTCGACGACGTTTGCAGCAGCATGGTCTATCAGCTCGGAGACCATGGCTGCGGTTACCCTTGACGCTGCATCACAGACTGGAGCGCTTTCGATGGCGTACTCAACGACGAACCTGGGCGCACGAATTGCGAAACGTCGTTTTTTCGGATGAATACAGGTTCTGTTTATAGCATCATGATGGTCGCATCCGTGTTTGGCGACATCGCGGTGAACGCACATTGGAAGCGTGTATTCGTCATCGCCATACTGGCGTATCACCCGGCGTGATGGTATGGGATGCCATTGGTTACACGTCTCGCTCACCTCTTGTTCGCATTGACGGCAATTTGAACAGTGGACGTTACTTTTCAGATGTGTTACGACCCGTGGCTCTACCCTTCATTCGATCCCTACGAAACGCTACATTTCAGCAGAATAATGCACGACAGCATGTTGCAGGTCCTGTACGGGCCTTTCTGGATTCAGAAAAAAAAAAAAAAAAAAAAAAAAAAAAAAAAAAAAAAAAAAAAAAAAAAATTCAAAACGTCTGGTCAATGCAGGCCGAGCAACTGTGGTATCGTGTTGAAGCTGCATGGCGTATCAAGGCCGTTATTACGGCCAGAGGTGGTTGTTCTGGGTGCTGATTTCCCAGGATCTATGCATCCAAATTGCGTGAAAATATAATCACATGTCAGTTCTAGTATAATATATTTGTCCTATGAATACCTGGTTATCATCTGCATTTCTTCTTGGTGTAGCAGTTTTAACGGCCAGTAGTGTATTTCTAACAGGTCGCGGGAAAATATTGCGAATGGTTGTTTGAAAAGCGTTACTTTCAAAGTAAATATCGTTTTACGTAAGTTGAGCTATGTGCAAGAATGTACCATGAATTTATTAAATCACAGAGCGTTTGACTCTCATTTAAAAATTAACTTTTTGATGACGAGCCATTTAGAAGAATTTCGAACCCTGAAGATCAGACATTTATCTTATCAATAAAAATTTTACTGGCACATTTGTGTGATTTATCTTAAAGTGTAACACGCGCAAGAAAGGTCAACAGCATATGCGAAAGCTTAGCTTCTCTTGCAGCTTGAGACCAATATTATATGTGAAAGCTTTTCTTTTCTTGTAGCAACACTATGTACTGTATATTAATGTAAACTATCAACTTTCTGTGTTTGTGTGTTCGTGCTACTTAACAGTGATGTTGCTGTTGGCTGACTACCTCACGTGTCCTATGTTCTGAATATCCGCTGCCATTGGCTGGCGAGATCGCGTGACATGAGCTACTAACGGCTTTCAAAAGCGCATCGAAATCTCTATTTCAATGATTCGGAAAGTAACATGCGGTGTTTGGTGAAATTCCAATGTGTGCTGTCGTAATACGAAAATACGCAGCGTACATGTTGCTGCACATCAAAGATATTTCCTAAACGTGTCTTTTTCCCTGGGTTTCGTTTTCTAAAGTGCCGGGAAATTGTAAGCCCTTGAATAAAACCATAACCATTCACAGGATTGATAAGGGAATATATACTGTCACCCGGGAGAAAGTGTATTTTTAACCGGAAAATCCGTGAATTTTTGTTTGTTTGTCCACGTATACACCCTGATAAATCGCGTGCCGCTTTAATGCTGTTGTGTCATCTTCTCCAAAGAATTTAATTTAGTATGCTCTGTTTTGAAACTATGTCGTCTCATTGCTACACATGACGACTCGTTTATTCACCAGACGTCTTTCAAAACCTAACGCTGTAGGTATAACAGTTTCCTCGTAATTTTCTTTCTATGAAGTCCATTTCCCTGTAACCAAAGCTTCGAAGTTTCTGCAAAGTTTTTTTTTTTTTTTTTTGCGTTGTTTGTAATATCGCTATCATGGTAGTCTGGCGCGTAAGGCACAAGACTCCGGCACTGGAGACCCTCGGTTCAGTCGTGGGTAGGAGTGGAATATTTTGATCGTCCCAGTCTCTCCAGGGCTGCATGCTTTCACCCAGTCTGATATCAAATGAGTAAAGGGGTCTCTACGCCGCCCTCCTGGTGCCGCGGCGCACAAGTGCGGGACTCCATCAGTAGGCCGGTCACGGGCTGTGCGCCACAGACTTTACTTTCATTGAAAAACAAATTTTCACTCTGACGCGGAGTGCGCGCTGATATGAAACTTGCTGGTAGTTTATAACTGTGTGCCGGACCGAGACATGAACTGGGAACCTTTGTCTTTCGCGAAAAAGTCCTCTACCAACTGAGTTACCAAAGCGCGTATCAAGACCCGTTCTTACGGCTTTACTTCGGCCAGTAACTCATTTCCTACCTATCAAACTTAAGTTTATTCTTCATAATATCGCAAAATGGGTGCCTGAGAACACATTTATCCATACCGTGAATAGGATGTATATTGTTTTCGCTTTTCGTCTTTGGTCAGAAAACTGAATCTCACCCTGATGGCCGGCCGGAGTGGCGGAGCGGTTCTAGGCGCTACAGTCTGGAACCGCGCGGCCGCTACGGTCGAAAGTTCGAATCCTGCCTCGGGCATGGATGTGTGTGATGTCCTTAGGTTAGTTAGGTTTCAGTAGTTCTAAGTTCTACGGGACTGCTGACCTCAGAAGTTAAGTCCCATAGTGCTCAGAGCCATTTGATTTTGAAATCACTCTGATGGGCACTATGTCCCACCTGTCATAATTTTCACAATTTTGACAACAGGAATATTTTTCTTTCACCTTGCAGCACCTCTACTGCCAGCACCGTCATTCGTTTCTCTTTCTCATTGTCAGTAAATTAGATGACGTTAACAGTTAGCCGCCGCGACAATTTCCACTCTGCCTCTGACAGGAAGGTAGCTGTGTCTAGTCACTTGACCAAGACAATGCACGCTACGACTTCGTCTGCAGCTCGCTATGTAGCGTAGTGGCTTGGAATCTTCGTAAAGCTGCTGACCCGGGCTGCGGCTGCCACATACAGGCAACGACTCTTCTACTGCAACGGGCAGTGGAGTGCAACCTGTTCAGGGGTTCGCAAAGTACGAAACTGAAGCGGTCAGTAAATGTCACTAAAAATATGTCTACAACTATGGTAGGTAGACACAGAAGAAGTGTGAATAGCACTGGTTTAGGAAAGAATGTAAACTTGCATCAACATGAACATACTGAACAGTCTCATATTCCACAGAGACATAGATAGAGATGACAAAACTCATGGGGTGCCTCCTGATGTCGTGGCGGACGTCCTTTCGCCAGGCGTAGTACAGCGACTCGACTTGGGATGGACTCAACAACTCGCTGGGAGTCCCCTACCTCTATAGCCGTCCATAATTTCGAAAGTGTTGCCGGTGCAGGATTTTGTGCACGAACTGACCTCTCGATCATGTCCCATAAATGATCGATGTGATTCATATCGGGCGATACGGGTGGCCAAATCATTCGCCCGAATTGTCCAGAATGCGTTTCAAATCCCAATGGCCCTGTGATATGGCACATTGTAATCCATAAGAATTCCATCGCTGTTTGGATACAGGAAGTCCATGAATGGCTGCAAATGGTCTTCAAGTAGTCGAACATAACCATTTATAGTCAATAATCGGTTCACTTGGACCAGAGGACCCAGTCCACTCCATGTAAACACAGTTCACACCATTATGGAGCCACCATCAGCTTGCACAGAGCCTGGTTGACGACCTCGGTCTATGGCTTCGTGGGGTCTGCGCCACACTCGAACCCTACCATCAACTTTTACCAACTGAAATTGCGGCCCACTTGATCAGGCCACAGTTTTCCAGTCGTCTAACGTGCAACCGAGATGGTCACGAGCCCAGGAGAGGCGCTTCAGGCGACGTCGAGCTGTCAACAGAGGTACTCGCGACAGTCGTCTGCTGCCACAGCACATTAACGCCAAATTCCACCGCACTCTCCTAAGTCCCACATTGATTTCACGCAGTGTTGCTTGTGTGTTAGCACTCACAACTCCACACAAACGCCGCTGCTCTCGGTCGTTAAGTGAAGGCCGTCGACTGGTGCATTGTTCGTGGTGAGAGGTAATGCCTGAAGCTTGATGATGTCGGCACAGTCTTGACACTGTGAGTCCTCGAATACCTAATTCCCTAACGATTTCCGGAATGCAATGTCTCATGCGTCTTGCTCCAACTACCATTCCGCATTCAAAGTCTGTTAATTCCCGTCGTGCCACCATAGTCACGTCTGAAACCTTTTCACATGAATTCTCTAAGTACAAATGAATGCTCCACCAATGCACTGCCCTTTTATACCTTGTGTACGCGATACTACCGCCATCTGTGTATGTGCATATCGCTATCCCATGACTTTTGTCACCTCTGTGTACTTTTTTTTTTTAAACTGGTAAACTTAGAAATACTCACGATAGATTTGTTCGAGTAACCGGACTTTTTTCAGGATGTCTGCAGATGTCGGTCGTCCTTTAAAGTACTTGGATGCACCAATGCATTTCTTTAATGGATACACATAAATTACTTTTTGTAAAGTGAATAAGACCATCGTGAACGCAGCAAGACATGACCTCGCGTTCTTTTAATTAGTTTCCAGTAAGTCGAATTCGAAAACACCTGAAATTGTGAAATCAAATACATAAGTATTAACTATACATGTAAATATACAGTTTGTTACTTAGAGGTCCTTAACAATGTCCAGTGGAATTCATATTCTCCTTGTATAATTTGTGATTAAATAAATACGTGTAATTACGTCTAAAATCAATGTGGAATATATTTTAATTCAAAAATAAGAATAACTAAGAAAATGTTGTAATTAGAATTTTATTTGTGTACTTTGCGAAGCAAATTGTTTACAAATAGAGGATAATATTACTTGTTATGAAACCTGTTAAGACACCTTCAGCATTCGCGAGTTGTTCCTATTCCCGCAACGTATCAAGTATTATGCCACACGTTTAGGTGTTTTCTGCACCCCAAATCATTCAGCATCCAACGCACCATGTGCAGATAGCTGTAAGCAGGGTGGTTAATAGTAAGATGACACATGACACTGGATTCTTGTAGAGATTTAGTTCACCTTTCCAGAGGCCATTTCATTCATAAATGCTAAGTGGAATTTGTGCCTTGGCGTGTTAACAACGCCTGATTATTTTGTATATATTATCGCTGCCTCACCAATACATAGCCTCTGGTTTTTATTTATTTTTTCCTTATACAGTCCACTTTGCTTTCCAACTGTTCCCTGTGTGTGTGTGTGTGTGTGTGAGTAATTGAAAGATTATGAATAATCTGAAATACGCTCCAGTGTATTCAGAACCTTTCGTATAGTTGCAGCTTCACAGTGTCAATCTAACATTTAGATAGCTTGTGCTAAAACGAGTGACGGTGGTCAGTAACAGTGGGCAGTAGTCCAATTTTGTAAGTTACAGATGTCTAATTGAAAACGCTAATTCACCCCCCCTCCCTACAATCGCGGTGTGAACGCACCTCAGAACCACAAAATCAGGAACTTCTATTCGGTGGGATCTGTTAAGTGATGGTCATGCTTCTGCAAACACTGCTCTATCATCGTGGACAAAGCATTCCATTAAAATAAATGTTCGTTATAATTAAACTTTCGCTACCTGAGAGCGCCCCCATGAAAAACAAGTGATTGTAGGATAATGAAACTTTGTGGAAACATTTGTAAGGATGTACGGAAAAGAAACAACGAATAAACATTTGGAAGAAAGTCATTTTAATTTCCACATAAGAGGGGAGTAGTTACTAATTGTGTACCGTGTTTACTGTCCAAGTTACAAGCGTTGCTCAGCGTGAGGGCCATATGCGTCGACGACAGTCTGGACACCGCACTAGAGACATGTCTACTGCTGACCGAAACAACATCGGTCCATTGAATGTTCAGGTTTCGTGACACAGATCTTGCAGTGTTTGAGGAATGCGTATTGCGTTTAGCTTTCTCAGCCATTGCAACAATAACTTATGCAACAATTTGTGGCGCAATTGGCCGTCGGCCTCTCCCAGAAGCTGGAGCCAAATCGCCTGTCCAGTCGAACTGCCGTATCATGTTCTTCAACCCCAGTGTGAAAGGGGGACCGCTCCGTATTCTTTTATTGCGTCCATACTCACGAAGACCAGCAGCACTATTGCCGTTACGATAAAACAGCAGGCTCACCTTTTCCAGATCCATGTTGACTGCTTGCAAGTGTAATGCACACTGATGCTCGTGTTTCAGCGCAATGTGCCATACTAGTTTCGGCGCCTCACGTTAAGTCATGACAGTAACACTACTAACTATTTAAATCCTGCCTTGCACCGCCTGATCGTTAGTCTTATAAAGTTGGCTATCCATAGAGGAACTAGTTTACCATCTACATGGCTCAAGTAGCGGAAGTTTAATTACAACCACCTTGGAGTTCGGTCTGAGTTTGCCGTTAATTTGGTAAAGCTCTTTGGGGAGATAATACAAATGTTTCGGGAGTCTTCTTTATTCTAAATTTTTCTTGGGTTAAATTAACGCGTTTTATGCAGTTCTGTGGTTCTTGTATTGGCTTGAAAGGATGAGCAGAAGTCTGCATTTTGTGGTGTTTGTAGTAATATAAAATGGGCGATATTACTTGCAATGTATTTCCCAGTTCCTGCTATTTGCTTTTTGCGTTCTATGTGGTTGATTTTCCCTCTTTTTAAATTGCCTTCCTCTGTGAATGTTAGGCTGCATTCTGGCCATCAGTTAACGATGTGCTTCTGAGTTCAAGATTACCAACCCGTAGTTATCTTTAAATGATAGAGGTCGTTATCCTGAGCTTGATGAATACTCACACACATGTGCATTTCTTATTTGTTTTACTGATTCTGAATTTATCAGCCAACCAAATTTCATGAATGTGAATACACCTGCAAGGCAGTCCCTTGCATTCATCTCAGAGTAAGTAAAAATGGTTATGTATATTTGTGGACAATTTCTGCTTGTTAAAGGTTTTCATATTTTTTCACCATTGTTTGTGTTGGTCATTGACACCGCTAGTCCATCTAGATGTACCATCCTGGCACTATACTGCACACTGTACGTCCTGGCAAGCATTTATCCAGCTACATTATAATCGTTCAGTTCCTGAATGCATTAACCCATGAATGAGTCGCATGTGCTCCTGGTTTCTACAGGGATCCTCCGATTTCCAAACGACGGACGGTGTTTCATTATTTTACCTTGTATGTTTCCCTGCGTTAGATGAGTAATTGTCTGTTATGGGATCATTTATAGCACTATATGTTACATTACTTTTGTGTGCTCTTGGGTGGAACTGTATTCTGTAACGATCACCATTCTGATGTTAATGAATAAATTAATTTTGAGGTCAGTAGATTTCGAGATGACTAATCACAGCCTGGCATTTCATAACCGCTTCCCCACTCGGTCACTCTCAACCCCCAGGTAATGTAAACTGAGTATGAGATTTTAATACACACAGTATTAAAAGCAAGCTATGTTCTCTGTGGATTCGTCTAATACAATTACAGAGAATACTGCACTGCTCAGGACGTTATTTTCCCTATCTGCTGTATGCCCATCAAGTAGTCACTAAATTCCTGTCATAGTTATCGATTGTGTATTGGAAGTAGATCTGTTTACAACTACTCTGTTGAACTGATTGCCTTTTACGATATGAAATTCATCCAACTGGCACACAATGTGGCGAACATAACGTGAATGAGAGAGACATGACGTCGTTATGGGTGCAGAAAGTCGAAATAAATCCAGAGAGCATACGGTTAGCTTTGAGTCTTTAAATTAGTTCATTTCTCATACTAAATTGTGTTAACTATTTCGAAAATATCTCGATTACCTGTAAGTCGCAGAAGCTTAGCCGAGAAAGTCAAAGTGAAAACTGCTATTCGTAACGACTTGAGCCATAGGAACAGGGCAAGGGACAGATTGAGACATGGACTGAAAGACGAAGCTGCAGTGGTTAGAGCACATTTATAGATACGGAATGTCTGAGTATGGTTAACTACTGGACGCACAGCGAGTACAATCCTGGGAATATAACCCGCAGGTCCGTGGATCAAAACTACGTTCTGCTACTATGAGCATTTGCCAAGATAGAATATCGTTTGGAGTGGCTGTATGGTTTTCTGTTTTAACAATTTACGTAACTTGATACACTATTTGCTGCTACCGAGTTTACAGGCAAAGTGCAGTTACTAAGCATGGTTGCTGGTTGGACATGTTGGATGATCGAATAGTGTTTATACTGTGTTAATCGCCATCCGCTGTGTCGCAGAGTTATTTATATTATGTTTTAGGTTTAACCGAAGCCTAGTTTTAGTCAAAGAGTCTATTGGTTCTAGTTAGTTTCACTAGCTTAAATTGCTAGAAATTCTGTCTATTGATGTTACAGCAGTTATTGTCTATCGGATTTGATCCCAGTTCGTCATTTACGAGTACTGCTTGCGCCCAACTTGTGTAATTTAATTTTTGTTTCAGGATTAATTTTATTGCTTGCTATTTTAGTTGAAGCCTTGTGGGCGTTACTGTTTAAATTTTATTTATGCGTTCTTCTATTGAACTAGCTTGAGTCATTTGCTTTCAGTTAAAATGCTCAAGTGATATTTCTCTGAAGCTTATATTTCGCATTATTTTATAATTGCCCGTTGGTTGTTCTGACTTGCTGGGCTTATAGTTGTTAAGTTGCTAGCTGATGTGTTGATTAAACGTTTAGTGATGATTGATACATTTTTCTTTGGAATATGGGTTAAATGAAATCTTTACTGCCTGTTTTGTAAAGCCTTTGCTTTATTCAGTTCATTTGAGACAGAGATTCTATGTAATGTTACAATGTTAAACCTCAGTTAATAGTTTCTAAATACGCAGATATCAAATCTGTTGGTTTCCTTACATCCATGAGAGATTGTTAAATTTCACGTGTTTAAAAGAAAAAGAAACAAATTATAACTTGTTAAATAAAGTATTCTCTGAGTGACGTTTTATGATTTTGTGCCTTGTACCTTAACAATCCCAGTATCCTAGTTCCTCACTTTCTAATACAGTGTAACTATAACCATGATTACAGTTGTAATAACAAGCTATTAACTGATACTCTTGCATCTCTTCGATACCCAACTGCAAGGTCATTTAAATTATGTGCCACGCAAGACTCAAGAACCAGTTCTCTTCACTGAAACTAAACACCGAAACTGAAACGTTTAATAGACTTTGTAACAGTAGACAGCGGAGGAGCCTGAGGATCAGTAGTCCATTACTGACCATTCAAATGTGGACTGTTAAGCTTCTAGAGTAACTGCCACGGATAATTTCAAAATTTATTTTCATTCCGTGAGTACCTTCTAAGAATAATATAAAATGTAGTTCAAGCAATGGTCATCGCTTGGAAAGAGACAGAAGGAGACCATTTTATTATGCAGGCAATAGAAACATTTTTGACAAGTATGAACGTCTTCATTAAAGGTGATAACTTAAGTAAGGCAATCATGTAGAGTAGGGTTCAGAGCCAATGTCTTATTCATATTAACTATCGTCTTTCTAGAACGAATTCTCACTCTGCAGCAGAGAGTGCGCTGCTTTAAATATTCCTCGCTAATCAGAACTGTGTGCCGCACAGGGACTCGAATCCGCCACCTTTGTCTTCCGTGCGCAAGTGCTCTACCGACTGCGCCATCCAAGCACAACTCACTGTCCGCCTTCACAGTCCTATTTTCGCCAGTACCTCACCTCCTACCTTCCAAACTTCAAAGAAGTTCTCTTGCATACCCTCCGAGACAAGCACTCTCGAAAGAACGGATTTTGCGGAGACTTGGTTTAGCCACAGCCTGGGGAATTGTTTCCATAACGAATTTTCACTCTGGTGCGAAGTGTGCTCCAATCTGAAGCTTGATAACAGATTGAAACTTTTTAACGGACCATAACCCTAACGTGGGGTCTTTGCCTTGAACACTTGCCCACGAAAGGCAAAGGTCCCAGTTTCGAGTCCCGCTCTGGCACACAGTTTTAATCTGTCTGGAACTTTCAGCAACTGTTTTCTTCAACACTGTCACATACAGGGGGAAAATCAACAGCATATATAGTTCAGTTTGTTCATAGGCTAGTGTATCATTCTTGGCCACTCCCATCAGCTCGTCCTCCGACTTATTGTGGATGCCACAGCATCTGGTAGCAGGAACACTCTGTCTAGCCTGGATATGATGGGTTACGGTCTCTGTAATCTTTCTAGATGGGTTATGCTTGGATACTGCTATATCGGTCTCAGGGCTTTTTTTCCATGAAATCAGTTCTTTTGCTGTACGTACTGGAAATAAAATTCTGGAAGTCCTGACATGGAGCAGGATTTTGCGGAGTAATGCTACTAGTGAGAGCAGGGACTGGACAACTGAAACTCCTGCACGCAGTTCCTGAAGCTGATTGGCTGAAAGGTGTGAATGTCAAAACAATTTCATGGAGCTCGCAAAACAAAGAGTCAGCCGGCAGTCCTTATGGGCGTTAGAGGCAAGTCATGTACCCTCCGGGGCGTAAGTGGAGTCTAAGAGCGTGAAAGGGGGCTGGTTATGACTTTTTGTTGCTTATTATATTCAGAAGGCCTTGTATGGTGGCCAGATTTGGTTTTGGTTGTCATCCGATGACATGCAGACTTTCGCCTCGAGAATTATACATACACATCTCCATCAACTTCACAACCCAGCACACCTATCAATCATTAGCACAAGTGTGCATTCGTGAGGCATTCATAAGGTTAAGATAGTACATCATTTTTATATGCATTAGTATTAGATCAGGAAACTTCTCACAAATCGTTCCAGTCATGAACACTCATGTAAAAAGTTGAAGGGGTAATTATAAATATGTAAATCAACACACTCCAGCTTTTTGGATTACAGGAGGCTATGAAGGAGTCAAATCATGTGTCCATTCCTTCATGCAGAATATTACTGTTACTGTTTGCTATCTGCTCTTATTCCAGAGGTCAGAGAGAAAACTTTGGTGCCAGGGACTTGTACTTGGCTTCTTCAGTCAGTCCACAGTCAGCACCCGAATTGAAATAAAAATCTGTAAATCGACAACCGAGAAAATTTTCTCACACCTATGGGTAATCATTTTACTCAGTATAATGTGCCTGTTAATGTGATCGAAATCTCGGGACTTACGGAGTGTGGAGCAGGCATGGCGGAAAATGCACTGTCTTGGATAAACTCAGAACTATGAAAATTACACAAAATCCAACAGGTATGTAGGTATTCATATCAGCTCTTTGTGATCTACACTTTCAACAAGGTATTTGGCTCTAGCATTGTATCAGGGTACATGTGGTGACCTGAAGACCAAATTTGTTCAAACTTCGAAAAATCCGAAAAATAGAAAACTAATTGCAGTTTATCCCTTCTGTAGGTACTCATCTCACTCTACACATTACGATCTTTGCTCTAATAACGCACAGGGGGACGCATGAGAGTCTATGGCCAGTTTATTGTGAAACCAATTTACCCTAAGGCCAATTTACTGCAGAAAAATCAAAAAAATAGGAAACCAATGGGAATTTCTGCCTCATGTAGGTATTCATCTGATGCTGCATACTGTAATCTTTCTTCTGAGCGACACAGCTTTACAACATCAATCAATGTATGAGAACAATGGTCAAGTTCTCCTGAGAGCAAAAGACAGCAAGTCCGTCCGTCATCAACAAGAGCTGACGTGGAAGACGTCCGTCCCTCATGGGCGCCCAGACGGAACATCCTGTATCAAAACTGCTGGCTCTCCAGCAAACGTCTGATTTCCTCCCGCATTGGTGCTGGCGGTGAGTCATAACCATAGAACTGTTTCTATGTTCTCCCTCTCTGTTTATTCTTTCCACCGCCAACCAACCACCTACTTTAGTTTGGTTTTTGGTCTAGAAACTTGTAGAATTTATCCCTACTTAGTCGTCTAAACAAAATTCTGCCAATCGGAGACCACTCAGTGAAAAATTCACGGGAAGCTGCATGCTGTACGTCACTGCAGAAAGAACGGCTGCTTCAACACCGTGTCAGTCAGGACATTCCAAACTTGCCCTGCGTTGTTCAACAAGATTTCCAGATGCGACTGCAAGCTGCCAACCGAGCACTGGTGCATACTGTGTGCGCTCTCGCAATCCGGTCTGTGAGATCGCTGACCGTTGTAGCATGAAGGAACTCTGAGACGCCTCGCGTGACCATGTGGAACTTCCTGCGGCGAGCTGGCCTAGGAAACCACGTTTGAAAGCTGTGGCGCCGTATCCCCTCACTACCCGCTGCTTCCGGGCTGGTGAAGGCTGTCCACACACTCACCATGAGACCTACCTGTATGTCCCACACCTGCTTCTTATTCCACTGATCTCACAGGCTTTGATAATAAAACCATATACCCATCATGCAATGAACATTAAAACCCATAGGAAGCCAATAGTAATTTATGCCTCATGTAGGTATTCATCTGATGCTAAACACTGTAATCTTTCTTCTGAACGACACAGCTTTACAACATCAATCAATGTATGAGCACAATGGTCAGGTTCGCCTGAGAGCAAAACTCATGGGCGCCCATACGGAAGTCTTTTGTACTGACAATACCAGACCGTTCTCCTTCTCCAGGAAATGAAGGAAAACACTTTCTCTGGTTACTGACCGCCTGGCATCCGATTATCAAATATACATTGCACTACTATCTGCCCAGTACTTACAATCACAGTGGGTATAAATCTATAAATAACTTTTTGTCTCCTTCTACTGAAGTTCCCTAATCTCATAAAAGTTTATATGCAAGTTCACATCCCTCGTGAACTCATCTTGGTACTGTCCTTGTGCCTCAATGTTATTCAGTCTACTCACTCTCTTTGATTAGCATTTTCTCTAGAATTGCGTTCATTGCTGTGTGAACAGAACTCACTCAAGTGCAGGGGTGTGCGATTACTAGGAGGTCGAGAATTCCCGACAAAACTCCTACAATCATCATAGTTAACTCACCTGTTCTATGTACCGTGTCCACGGTTGCTTTCCCACCACGATCATGTCTTCTGGGGTAGAGAGATTGCCAGTCCTCCCAACCATAAGAAGCCATCAGAAAGAAAATAAATGACTCAAAACAAGTTATTATAGTCCCTAGTAACATGTAGTTTGTAGAAGGGTGTCAGCCTTCCATCTCCTCACATTCCTTTTGAGAACTTATCTTTGTCATCCTAGTTATCCGGTGAGCTTAATAATTTATGTATCCATGCCAGAGGGGGTCAATATCAAACTGATAAATGGGCTCGTACTGCCACGATCTTTGTAAATTTAACTCCATATTTAATTACTGAAATAACACCACATACTCGCTATATCTGTGAAGTTTGATCCCGTATTAACCTCCCTTTCTGTGTCATTCACTTTTTTGTCAGGCAGTGTATTTACTATAACAAGAAACTGTCCATGATGTGTTCCTGTAATTCTTACAGTAGACGAGCAGCAGAGGCGCCTAGACGCCACAATAAATCATGTCGTATGTGATAATATTCTTCAGTAGTTGTATACTTAGACACAAGGTATCCGTTGTACAAAAATCCTGCGATGCAAGTAGTACATTAGTTACATATTTAAGCCATCTGTAGACAACAGTTTGAGTAACTATGGAGCTAACAACAAGTTTACAATACGTGTAATACTTGCGAAGTCTGTCATAAGCGAACGTTCATAATTTACAATTGGCGACTGACTCTGGTAGAGAAAGATACAAATTTAGCATTCATATGTGTTCAGCATTTTATCTGTATACTTAATTTAACCAATTCTATTGTAATATCTAGTTATGTAGCATAAACACAAATTTACTGCAGTGAGACGACCATTTTCAGAACAAGTACTAGACATCCCAACGTAGCAAACAATTGTGTTAAAATTCTTGATAAGTGAACGCTTCTGGAACAATTTCTCTTCTCTGTAAAACAAAATATTTTATGCAACAGAATCATAGACAAAATCATATCTTCAACATCTCACCACTTTTAATTTAAAATTTTCTCGATACCACGAATTAAAATTTTTAACCAGCCTGGTAAAGCACGATGTCTTAAGCTACGACAGAGTAAATCTGAAACAGGGTTGAAGCTACGGCATGAATAAATTTAAGAGAAGCACTCTTTGCCGTAAGTTCTACTTGGTCGCCGATGGAGGGCATCTTCATTGTTATGCATTAGGGAAAGATTGGCCCCAGGAGCTGGCGCGTGTGTTCCGCGGGCGGGAGCCGCGCGGAAAAGGCAACCGCTTCCGCTGCGAGGGCATCGTGGCAAACGGGCGAGCTGTCGGCCGGGAGCTCTCGTAAATGCTCGTCAACAGTGGCCGCACACTCCCGGTCGTTCTGCGCTGACGTCCTGACCGTTTCCCAACTCTATTAGAGTTTCGGACATCCTCTCAGACAAAAAGTATTCAAATGTGTGTGAAATCTTATGGGACTTAACTGCTAAGGTCATCAGTCCCGAGGCTCACACACTGCTTAACCTAAATTATCCTAAGGACAAACACACACACTAATGCCCGAGGGAGGACTCGAACCTGCGCCGGGACGAGCCGCACAGTCCATGACTGCAGCGCCTTAGACCGCTCCGCTAACGTCTCAGTCAGTAGCCAATACAGTTAAACGTTCGCTCACGTCACTTGTGTTTCACACTCGTGAAACAAGTTTCACCCTCAGTCGCAGTAATGCCCCCTACACTCCCTCCCTCCTGTTGGTATCTGCCACCTTAACGCCTATAAAGGTGAGAACTAAAACTTTTAATTTGTTTTATATCATTTTAAAAAGCCTGCGAATTTTAGATGTATGTCTTTATGCCCGTAAAAGCACAGATTCTTTACCAAGTTTATGACGTTATCAGTGCCAAAATCAATGGTATTAACTATTTTTTTCCTTTTTTATTGGCTTCTAGCATACAAACTTTTTAGCCGTCACAAATAAATGTACTGACATGGTATTAACTATGTGCCATCTTGCTTAAAAATGAAAGTTACATGCGACTTGGAATTCATTACATTCATTATTATACGAAAATATATGTACTTACCAAATACATATGTCATAAATACCTTTCTTTTTATACATTGTAGTCTACAGAACCGTAAACCCAAGAGGAATCATGCCACTTTGCCTGACTAGTACGTTTACTCTTAGCTTATTTACAATACGGGTTAATTTTAATGCCAATAATAATCTATTGCACACACGACACATGTACACTCCTGGAAATTGAAATAAGAACACCGTGAATTCATTGTCCCAGGAAGGGGAAACTTTATTGACACATTCCTGGGGTCAGATACATCACATGATCACACTGACAGAACCACAGGCACATAGACACAGGCAACAGAGCATGCACAATGTCGGCACTAGTACAGTGTATATCCACCTTTCGCAGCAATGCAGGCTGCTATTCTCCCATGGAGACGATCGTAGAGATGCTGGATGTAGTCCTGTGGAACGGCTTGCCATGCCATTTCCACCTGGCGCCTCAGTTGGACCAGCGTTCGTGCTGGACGTGCAGACCGCGTGAGACGACGCTTCATCCAGTCCCAAACATGCTCAATGGGGGACAGATCCGGAGATCTTGCTGGCCAGGGTAGTTGACTTACACCTTCTAGAGCACGTTGGGTGGCACGGGATACATGCGGACGTGCATTGTCCTGTTGGAACAGCAAGTTCCCTTGCCGGTCTAGGAATGGTAGAACGATGGGTTCGATGACGGTTTGGATGTACCGTGCACTATTCAGTGTCCCCTCGACGATCACCAGTGGTGTACGGCCAGTGTAGGAGATCGCTCCCCACACCATGATGCCGGGTGTTGGCCCTGTGTGCCTCGGTCGTATGCAGTCCTGATTGTGGCGCTCACCTGCACGGCGCCAAACACGCATACGACCATCATTGGCACCAAGGCAGAAGCGACTCTCATCGCTGAAGACGACACGTCTCCATTCGTCCCTCCATTCACGCCTGTCGCGACACCACTGGAGGCGGGCTGCACGATGTTGGGGCGTGAGCGGAAGACGGCCTACCGGTGTGCGGGACCATAGCCCAGCTTCATGGAGACGGTTGCGAATGGTCCTCGCCGATACCCCAGGAGCAACAGTGTCCCTAATTTGCTGGGAAGTGGCGGTACGGTCCCCTACGGCACTGCGTAGGATCCTACGGTCTTGGCGTGCATCCGTGCGTCGCTGCGGTCCGGTCCCAGGTCGACGGGCACGTGCACCTTCCGCCGACCACTGGCGACAACATCGATGTACTGTGGAGACCTCACGCCCCACGTGTTGAGCAATTCGGCGGTACGTCCACCCGGCCTCCCGCATACCCACTATACGCCCTCGCTCAAAGTCCGTCAACTGCACATACGGTTCACGTCCACGCTGTCGCGGCATGCTACCAGTGTTAAAGACTGCGATGGAGCTCCGTATGCCACGGCAAACTGGCTGACACTGACGGCGGCGGTGCACAAATGCTGCGCAGCTAGCGCCATTCGACGGCCAACACCGCGGTTCCTGGTGTGTCCGCTGTGCCGTGCGTGTGATCATTGCTTGTACAGCCCTCTCGCAGTGTCCGGAGCAAGTATGGTGGGTCTGACACACCGGTGTCAATGTGTTCTTTTTTCCATTTCCAGGAGTGTATATTAATCCCCGTGAAAGCGGCGGCTGTAATTTCAATTTGTAATTTTGCTATATCATTTTAAATTTATTTTAAGAGCCAGTTATGAATTTTAGACTTGTTTATGTTGACAGCCGTGGAAATATACAAAACTGTAATAGTTTAACTGTTATTGTTATTTTGTTACATACCGACTGGACTCTGACTCGCTCAACAACAAGATATGACCCGGCGGAGGTTCGAGTCCTCCCTCGGGCATGGGTGTGTGTGTTTGTCCTTAGGATAATTTAGGTGAAGTAGTGTGTAAGCTTAGGGATTGATGACCTTAGCAGTTAAGTCCCATAAGATTTCACACACATTTGAACATTTTTTGAACAAGATATGATATGTCTTGCTTTTTAATCTTAGAATGCAGCTGACCAGAGAGCTTACATTAACTGTACACTACACAAGCGACTTCCTCCATTGTATGTATTACTGCTGCGTTATACACAGCCCGATGTATTTAACGTGTGGCCATTGGCTGCTTTGTGTAAGTTATCACGTTGTAAGTTGTATCAACGATGTTCATTCGTTGTGTGGTTGTGTAACACAATGTATCTCCACGGTTTTGAAGATGTTTGCGTGAAACATGCTAATAAAGGAAAGTTAACGCCACTTGTGGCTACTCTCCAATTTTAATTTCTAGCTATCGCTGTTCCCGCTGTAGGCGATGCCAACGCTTGTTAAAGAAACTTGAGTTAGTTAGGTCTGATCGGTAAGTTCAGTTCTCCCGTAACAACCGTTCGATAATTTACATTCACTTTACCCCAGTTCCCCTGAATTACTTTAAAACCAGCATTGGTCCTTCTAGAGAGCGGCTGATTTCTTTCCTCATCCTTCCTCAATGTGAGAGGCTGTTCTGTCTAAACTTCACGTCGTCGACAGTACTTAAAATCATAATCTTTCTTCAGTGGTTAGCACACTGGACTCGCATTCGGGAGGACGACGGTTCAATCCCGTCTCCGGCCATCCTGATTTAGGTTTTCCGTGATTTCCCTAAATCGCTTCAGGCAAATGCCGAGATGGTTCCTTTGAAAGGGCACGGCCGATTTCCTTCCCCATCCTTCCCTCACCCGAGCTTGCGCTCCGTCTCTAATGACCTCGTTGTCGACGGGACGTTAAACACTAATCTCCTCCTCCATAATCTTTCTTCCTGTCTATTGTACCTATAGCCTCAGTATTTTTTTCCGTTTAAATCTATATAAACTTTAACACTGGTGGCTCAGCTAACTATCGAAAAGAAACCGGCCAGTTCGAGAAAGTATGTGGGACTTTTTGTTACAGTGCCCCGGGACTTAAGACTCCCAGAAAATATCACCGAAGTAACAGATCCGTCAGGGGCAGTTCAGCCGCTCTGCAGTTGCCGAACTCGATTGTTGTTCTGTGAATGTGAACTGGAAACGCGAAGTAACAACCACAGCTAAACCAAGACAAGGTTGACCTCACGTACTTACCGAGAGGGACTGTCGAGCACTGCCGACGTGGTGTCTGTAAAAAGTCGCATGAAATCAGAGTTACTCTTGACTTCCAAAGTGCTACCAGCAGTCTATCTAGCGTAATTTGTGTGCGTACGGAGTTATAAGGAATGTGGTACAATGGTGGAGCAGCTCCTCGTAAGCCAGACATTTCTGCAGTCAGTGGTACGCGACTCTTGAGGTGGTGTAAAGAGTGAAAGCAGTGGACAATCTATAACTGGAAACGAGGCATTTGGAGCGATGAATCACTGTATACCTCAGTCTGATGGCAGGATATGGGTTTGGCAAATCCCTGGACAACGTTACCTGCTATCATGTGTAATGCCGACAGTGAAGTACGGAGAATGTGACGTCACAGTATGCGGATGTTTTTCGTGGTTATCATGTTGTCCTTTTATTGCACATAATAAAACGCTAAATGCGGAATGAGATGAACACATGTTACAGCATTATCTGCTGCTTACAGTAGAGGAACAGTTCTGAGTCGATGATTGTTTATATCAGCATGACAATGCACCTCGTCATAAATCAGCATTTCTGAGGCAATGGATTGTAGACAACAGTATTCCCGAAGTGGATTGGCCTACCCAGCGTCCCGACGTGAATCCAGTAGAACAACTATGGGATGCCTTAAAACGTTGACATGTTGCCTGGTCGGACGAGCCTCGTTTCAAATTATATCGAGAGGATGGAAGTGTAGGGGTACGAAGATCACCTCATGAATCCATGGACCCTGCATGTCAGCAGGGGACTCTTCAAGCTGGTGGAGGCTCAGGAATGGTGTGGGGCGTGTGCAGTTGAAGTGATATGGGACCCTTGATACGTCTAGATGCGACTCTGACAGATGACACGTACGTAAGCATCCTATCTGACCACCTGCATCCATTTATGTCCATTGTGCGTTCCGACGGACTTGGACAATTCCAACAGGACAATGCGACATCCCACCCGTCCAAAATTGCTAACCGAGTGGCTCCTGGAACACTCTTCTGAGTTTAAACACTTCCGCTGGCCACCAAACTCCCCAGACATGAACATTGTTGAGCATATGTGGGATGCCTTGGAACGTGCTGTTCAGAAGAGATCTCCACCCCCTCGTACTCCTACGGATTTATGAACAGCCCTGCAGGATTCATGGTGTCAGTTCCCTACAGCACTACTTCAGACATTAGTCGAGTCCATGCCAGGTCATGTTGAAGCACTTAAGCACTTCTGTTTGCTCGCTGGGGGCCCTGCACGATATTAAGCAGGTATACCAATTTCTTTGGCTCTTGACCCTCGGCATAAACAAATGTAACGTGTTGCGCGAAGATATGCTGATAGATCGATTAGTGAATTATTGCACGATTGCAGAATAATCACTGATATATTTTCAAGTGTTGTTACGATTCCACCTGGGCTTAGGGCGTCATGACCATTGACTTCATTTTCATCCTTTTTTTTTAAACACAGATGTAGTAACGTAAAGCCTTTCGCAAGAGCTACTTTCCAGCGGTCCCCAATTATTGCTTGTGAGGGTGAATAAAGCGAGCATTGTGCAGTTTGGAGTAATATTTCGCCCGTGCCGTTCCAGTAGGACAGTTCTGTGCTGTACGACCTTTAAACGCACTCTGTTACACAGATGCGATATAAATTCTTTGGCGATTTGACACCATGGGTGTCGGATTGGAAATAATAACTTTGGCTCGGAAACAACAAGATAGGGGCCAATCTTCTTTGAATTAAAGTTCATAAAGTTTATTTGCAGAGCTTGTTAGCTGCAGCATTAAATGAAGGAAAGCAGGTGGAGTCAATATGACTAATTAAAAAAACTGTAGCTTATAGTTTCAAATAACAACGTTTATTTGAAAAGAAGCAACTCAGTTCCTTTTACAGCTGAAACTTCTGAGATAGCAACGTAAGCTCACAGCAAATATGCTCAGTGCTTCACTAAATCACAATGAATGAAGACCAGAGTTCGTTTTTTCTACATGTCACTCCTTTTGTCCCGCCAGCTGACCCAATATAACGTGAAATGCTTAGTGAAAAACCAAAGTTTCACACTGACCTCTGTCGAAAGACTTGTGACCATGCGGTTGCCCACCGCCCAGAAACTGTGCAGCCCAACATGTCTGTAATGTCTCTTCACCTTAAGTCCACTTGCCATCACCTCCCAGCACGAAATGTTCCCTCTTTCCCCCCCCCCCCCCCCAAACAACTGCTCTAGTTCCATCCTTCCATTCTGTTTCTTCCGCCTCTACCACAGCTATCTAGCGCGTCATCGGCTGTCGCTTTCGTTGCCTCGTTTTTAGCGCACCGTCACCAAAGATGTATCTTAACAGAATATAAAATTTATAATTTTCAGGCCTGTTGGTCGACTTGCGTAAATGACGTCTTATATGAAGCGTGCTAAAACGCACCTTAATTTGATGTTATATAACGTACAAGTATTCAATTATTTCTTACTTAATGTTAAATCACTAGTCTTTACTCTTTTCAGATTTAGTAAATTAAAATACAAGAAATTATAGATCTAGCTTACCATTAAGATGCAACGTATGACACCACTGATCATTTATTTCAGCTGTACCATTTCCTCAACTTACAACTACAGCTAGACATTTACGTAATAATTCTGTAGAGGTCGTACTTTGGCCTAACCGATGTGGTGTAAACGTAATGAGGCTTCTGACTTTGCATACCGTAGCACCTTTTCATATGCTATTAAGCGTATCTGTGCGATATTTCCATCTCACTGTTGGCAGTCTGTAATCTTAAGCCTAGCTTTTTTTTTTTTTTTTTTTTTTTTTGTAGGTATCCGATACATTCTCGCATGAGTTTTCTTCGTCATATTGGCCACGCACCCGCTGGTCGCTAAAGTACTCTCTGCCCCGGCATAGTACCAGTGTAGTGTAGCGACTCACGGAGGTCCACTGTGTGCTGTAATTATCGTACAGCAGCGAAACTTGATAGACATGGTATTGCATTAACTCGGGACCGATTTTCACTGGAAAACAAATCAATTCCAACTGTAGCCACCAGGTGCAAATCTGGTGCTGTACACTGCTTGTATGGCGGTGTGGCATCCACGGTGTCATTTGACAAACCATAACGTGGCTATCGAGGAGGGAGACTGTGCGCTGCCAGTGAAACTCTTTTCTGTGAAGAGCAGCAATTACGGTACTGCATTGAGAGAGTATCGCCGACTGAAAGGTTTCTGGAGAGGCCCTATGTTATTAAATGGTTGAAAGAAGTTTATTAAGAAGCTCGAAAACACGGGTGAGCTTGGTGTGGTACCTGGAAGAGGAAGGCAGGCGTCCTATCCCAGTGGAAGCTACTAACGTGGTTGCTGTTGCCGTAACTGACTATGCAGCACGTGCCCCGTGTAGCGCTGGTGCTCGTGCCGTGTGACGGGCGCTGTCCATCCCCTGGTGAGCTGTGTGGAAATTTTCACGGCCTGGTTTACGCTGGTATCCGTGCAAGATCCAGACGGCGCATCAAATGGTTCAAATGGCTCTGAGCACCATGGGACTCAACTGCTGTGGTCATAAGTCCCCTAGAACTTAGAACTACTTAAACCTAACTAACCTAAGGACAGCACACAACACCCAGCCATCACGAGGCAGAGAAAATCCCTGACCCCGCCGGGAATCGAACCCGGGAACCCGGGCGTGGGAAGCGAGAACGCTACCGCACGACCACGAGATGCTGGCCAGACGGCGCATCAACTGAAACCTCATGATCCGCTGTAATTTGCTTTTAGATTGCTGGCACGGATCGAAGTTGATGATATGTGGCCGGGCAATATTCTATTGAGTCATGAGATACGTTTTACACCACAGGGTTGAATGAATACACAGAACTGCCGAATTTGGGGCACTATTAAACCACGTATTGCGCGCTAAGAGCCATTGCACTCGTCGTATGTGACTGACTGTGTGTTGTGTATTCATAAGCGCCTTTGTTCTCGGTTCGTTCTTCTTTGAGGAGAATACACCCGGAGGGCCTGCCAGATGTATTGTGACGTCTGCGCGTTATCGAGACGTGATTGTACAGCTTGTGACTGCTGCTTTGGAAGAGCGCAACTGTGTGGAAACCATTGTTTCCACGCAAGATTCGCCGGCCGCGGTGGTCTAGCGGTTCTAGGCGCTCAGTCCGGAGCCGCGCGACTGCTACGGTCGCAGGTTCGAATCCTGCCTCGGGCATGGATGTGTGTGATGTCCTTAGGTTAGTTAGGTTTAAGTAGTTCTAAGTTCTAGGGGACTTATGACCTCAGCAGTTGAGTCTCATAGTACTCAGAGCCATTTGAACCATTTTTTGAGCCACGCAAGATTGGGCAACAGATGCCGCACGCCCAGTGAAAGATATGCTTAATGCAACCTTCCACAAACGTATTATCCGCAGAAGTTTCCCAGATGTGTGGCCTCCAATATCACCCGACCTAAATCGATGTGACTTTTAGCCATGGGGATATCTAAAATTTACCAGGGAGACATTCGGTCTCTACCTGATCTGAAGGCCAGTATACAGAAACACGTCCCTTAAGATTCAACGGGAACTGCTGCGAGTAATTGTGGATCACGTCGTTTCACGGATGCAGCATCTCGTTGATGTCTCGGTGCTCATACTGAACAAATTGCATAACCGACGGTTAGCAATAAAATCAACATTATGCCTTTATCACTTGTTTGACCATTTCTACCCACGCATCGTTGCTAACCCGTTCCAGATGGAAAAATTTCTAAACATCTTTATTGGAATCACAGCGCGAGATTTGCATATGGTGGCCAAAATCGGAATTATTTTTTTTCCATCCGAAATCAGATCCGCATTAACGCATTAGTATACCTACCAAGTTACGCTCCAAACGATAATTAAAGCCCACACTGGACCGCCGTGAGTAGCTACACTTAAATTATAATCACCTAGTTTAGTCGGTACAACAGGCAAGCCCAAGCTGTCCGGAGATGGAGGTCCTTTTTTCATTCAAAAACCTACAAGGAACATCTAGCTGCACTGCGCACTCGCAACTGCGTGACATATACCACTTTCCTCATTGGAATTTCACACTATGTTCAAAGAAACCAATTGTTCAGTCTGGTAAATTCTCTTACAGCCAAAACTTTCTGACCGGACGCTACAGACTGACCAGCACTTGGATTTCAAACTTGTGGAAACTTCCCCTTACTTAAAGCAATTCTAGATTCAGTGCTGTCATCTCTCAGCTCGTGTGTAATGTAGATTTCAAACTTGAGGAAACTTCCCCACACTTAAAACAACTACAGATACAATGCTGTCATCTCATAGCGCGTTTGGGAGGTTTAGACATATGAAAGTGGCGCAATGTGTTTGTTGTCTTGCAAGAAAACCGCATTTCTATCGGATTTTTATAATTTTTCGTATTTATGCTACGTGAAGTTCAGAACTCTTATTAATCCCCCAAAATAGTTCAATGCAATTCTTAAAAATTCTCGAGAAAATCAGCTTTTACGTTTTACGACCGCCTTTAACATGCTGCATCAAGTTCACTTTTCGTCGACAGGTTGTTTGGCTCTGTGGTAGAATGCTTTCCTCCGCCGTAGGGATATTAGGTTCAATTTCCAGCTGATGCTAATTTTTAAACGGAGGTGTCTGCCCTGCTAGCAGTTCCGTGAAGATTAAAATAAATAAAATGGAAAAAAAAATCATTAGCTGTCGAACTGCTAATCGCTGGTTTGCGTCTCGATTCGGTCATTATATTTTTCGTTCCCTTCCGCTGAGTTCTAATACTATATCATTTAAATTTAAAATTAATCAAATATACGCTAACTAATAGACATATAACTGCTACTTTTATTAAAAATGCGTGTCTTCTTATTTCTAATTACACATCACCCACAAAAAAGCAGTCTCAATTATTATTTTAAAAATATGTTTATTTTTTAAAAATTACAAATTTAATTCTCTTTCATCATTTTGTATTGTACGCTTCATGGAAATGTTCATGGAACATGCACTTTTATTTAAAACTCTTGAAGGCATGGGAATCGAACCTCTGTCAGACACGCGGTAGGCGAGCAAGCTACGACAAAGCCACAGGACCCGTCGGAAAAAAACTTGAGAATTTTAAGAGTTGCATCGAAATGCTTTTTATGGGTGATATTTGAATTCTGAATTTTACATACCACAAACATAAAAAAAAATACGAAAATCTTGCTGACGTGTGTTTGCATTGTTAGATGATCCTAAATCTGTCTTCATGCGGACCGTGCGCTCGAACGTCAACATTTAGCATGCCGAGCTTCTTACTGTATATTGTGGAAAAAGCGCACTACAGAGTCTTTCCGATACAAAGTATGTAAGATAATCTGAACTTGCGTTTGAACGTAGGCCAATGAGACAGAAGAATGCCACCTACGTCACAAGCAAGCCTACGTCACAAGCAAGCCATGTCTCTTTTTCAGTACAGAGTTGGGAGACGACGTAATGTATTTCACCTGAAGGGCGGTTTTATATTATAACCTACATCCTATGAATATATGCGGTTTCAAAACACCAGCACATTGAGGAGGTGTCGAAAACGCGTTCTTATTGCTACGATTTGTTGCAAGAAAATGACGGGAATCGTCAATTTGGTGGTTAAAAAATTTTTGTACAACAACGTGTGTTATATGGAAGTACGCCGTTTCAAAGATTCGGCAGATCGAAGATCCATCAAAAAAGCGTTCTTCTTTGTACGATTTGTTGTAATCAAATGTCAATAATACATCAGCGATTAAAGCCTTAAGGAGACGGTAACATATAATACACAGTGCAGCGCTGGAGTGTAGCGTAGTGAATACAGGCACGGACATACTCAGTAATGTGCATCTGGTTCGCGTCTTGCTGTACCCAAAACTTTTTTTTTACCTTAGAGGTTTCTGGGTCGTCTTAAAAATTTAATAGAAGTATCTTCTGTAACCTTCCATGTTATGTAATTATGAATGTGTCATCTCTCTGGAGTGAGTTTGTTCGATTGACTTTATCTACAAGACAGTCTGAACTACTTGCGGTAAGATATCTCGTATATGTTCTAAAGATTTAGCTACTGAATAAAAACTGATCAAATAAGAACCGTTGCGTTTTATTAAAAAGTGAGAATGACGAAAGAGTTTTTATCTTATGTGGAAGAGTATTGTAAACTGGTATCGCAATATTTGCAATTGAACTTCTACAAGCTGATGTCTTTATTGACTGGACATGAAATTTTCGTTTTTGTTCGATAACATGTTCATTTTTATTTACATGTACTGCAGACAGTCTAGCATATGAAAAAGAGAGGAAACGTGCGTTTTAAGATACCTAACTTAGGAATTTTACGCCCGCTTATTTCGTAAACAATGTGTGTGAGTTGCGAGTCAGATAGAGTTGCAGTCGTGAATCACCAAGCTCTATAGGCAAATAACATTAACCAACGCGTCCAATGTGACGCGGGCGCTGTCTCTCGTGCGGTTGGTTTAAGCGTCTGCGTCCACGTAGACGTCAGCTGCCTTGACCCGTCTAGTGGCGGTTTAAGGCTGTCGCAACTGGTTTACTCTTCTCAGCCTCGAGGGATGGTGTGTACTATGCAGTCCGCATGCTTCACCTGTACTGCGAATTGGTGCTAGAGTGCATTGCGGTCGCGTATACCGCGTTGTGGCAACGTATCTATTAGGTTGTTGCACAAGTAAGCAGCGTTTTTGTTTTGCATGTTGTTATTCCAGTTGCCGTGGATTCTTGTCATTTTTATTTGTAGTTCACTGTTGCTATTTGAGTTTACATATTGTCATTTTTCATTTGGAGCCAGTAACTGGAGTTATGGCCGCTATAAAATGGAGTGCCAAGTGGAGAAATCGGAACATTTCCGACATATTCTTCTCTCTGAGTTCAATTGAGGGGTGACAGCACCGAAGGCAGCCAGAAACACTAGCGCCGTTTGTAGGGATAATGCTGTCGATCAGAGCGAGCCAAGAAAATGGTTTTCTCTTTTCAAGGAGAATCATTTTTACATTAGTGACTCTCTGCATTCAGGTAGACGTTAGGAGTTTGACGACGATCGTTTAAGCACATTAATTCACAGTGATTCTCGTCAGTTCGTTGAAGAACCGGCAAATGTGGAGAACTTTGGTCATTCCAGTATCGTGTGACACTTCCATACAATGGAGAAGGCTCAAAAATCGGGTGTTTATGTACCGCATGGCCAGCCGGAGTGGCCGAGCGGTTCTAGGCGTCACAGTCTGGAACCGCGCGACCGCAACGGTCGCAGGGTCGACTCCTGCCTCGGGCATGGATGTGTGTGATGTCCTTAGGTTAGTTAGGTTTAAGTAGTTCTAAGTTCTAGGGGACTGATGACCTCAAAAGTTAAGTCCCATAGTGCTCCGAGCCATTTTTTGTACCGCATGCTCGAAGCCAAAAGCACAAAAATCAGTGGGTGTTCATACGTTCATTTCTGCTTGCGCGTCGTCAGTTGGTCGTGAGCGACAGCAACCATTCCTATTCTGTATCGTTACTGCTGACGACAAAGGGTGTCCTTATGCTACCGTAACGAAAAGAAAAGAATAGTTGACCCCATTCAAAGCAGTAACTGCCCATACAAAAACCTGCATGCATCCATAAAAGGTAATATTAGGCTTCTGGTGGAACAGCTGACGGTGTGGTGTACTACGAATTGCTTTCCCGGCGTGTAACCATCACTGCTGACACTTATTGTCAAAAACTGAGACGTCTTGCAGACACAGTCCAGGAACGACGACCACGAAGACTGCGTGAAACGATGCTACTCATGACAATGCCCGCCCGCATTCTGCCACACTGACAAAAAATGTTATACAGGAGCTAGGTTGGAAGACTTTCCGCACCCAGCTATTCACCTGATCTTGTGCCCTCAGATTTTTACGTTTTCCCCTCTTTATGGAACAATTTTCAAGAAACTTCCTTTCATGATAAAAATGAGCTCCGAACATAGCTCTACGAGTTCTTCGCCTCAAAACCAAGTGTTTTCTATAGTTGCGGAACCGAAAAGTTACCCCAGCGTTGGTAGACTGTTCTAAATAGGTGAAAGAAAATTATTATTGATAACTAACTTCTCTGTTATGTGTATCTGTTGTGTTTATTCAACACCAACCGATACAAGCGGGTTCATTTCTGAGCGTCCAGGGGCGCGGTAAAGATCGCGTCAGCGCGTTGCACGTTGGCTACCACGGCCCGTGTGACGACGCGCACGCGGTGCTGACTCGTTTCACGTGGCAGGGTCCTCGCGTGCAGCAGCCAGTGGTGCCCCCTCCTCTGATACCCTGCCGGTTCGACGCCGTGGCTGGCCGCTTTTAACGGCTGGAGCCGGCGCATCCGTCTTTATGGGCGGCGATAAACGCTGACGAAGCGAAGCGCGGCTCGGGGGCGATCTCGCGCGGGAACACAATTAAGTGCGCGCCACTCTCCATCCCCCCCCCCCCATCCCGCTACCCCTCCTCCCTGGCCCTCGTCCCCGCACTCAAGGCGTGGCGCGAGCCGATGATGGAGCGCCAATTAGTCGTCGCTCGCACGCCCGCGCCGCGTTAAAAGTTTCGTCCGTGCCGGCTGAGTAACGAGCTGTCTCTAATGGCACTCGTTCCCTCCGGAGTACGGCGCACGTGCATGCCATCCCTTCCTGACATGCGCCTCCACTCTACGGCAAGCACTCTCACCCATAATACTCCTAGCCAACGCATTATTCGTTTATCCAAAGGGATTGTGAAGAGACAAAGATCTCATTTGTGCAGCGCGTTTTACGATTTATCCGAAAGCATTGCGTTGTACTCGAACTACAAGGCTGGCAAAATAAATAAATAAATAAATACATAAATAAAAAAAATCGATACACCAAAAGTTGTGTGACGTGGACGGAAGTTGGTAGGAGCGCTTCTACAGCTGAAAGATGATGTCTATTCAAATTTAGCTCCAGTCGCATAAGAGTAGCGCTAGTCACACCACTATGTTGTTGTGGTCTTCAGTCCTGAGACTGGTTTGATGCAGCTCTCCATGCTACTCTATCCTGTGCAAGCTTCTTCATCTCCCAGTACCTACTGCAACCTACATCCTTCTGAATCTGCTTAGTGTATTGACCTCTTGGTCTCCCTCTACGATTTTTACCCCCCACGCTGCCCTCCAATGCTAAATTTGTGATCCCTTGATGCCTCAAAACATGTCCTACCAACCGATCCCTTCTTCTAGTCAAGTTGTGCCACAAACTTCTCTTCTCCCCAATCCTATATACCTCCTCATTAGTTACGTGATCTACCCACCTTATCTTCAGCATTCTTCTGTAGCACAACATTTCGAAAGCTTCTATTCTCTTCTTGTCCAAACTGGTTATCGTCCATGTTTCACTTCCATACATGGCTACACTCCATACTAATACTTTCAGAAACGACTTCCTGACACTTAAATCTATACTCGATGTTAACAAATTTCTCTTCTTCAGAAACGATTTCCTTGCCATTGCCAGTCTACATTTTATATCCTCTCTACTTCGACCATCATCAGTTATTTTACTCCCTAAATAGCAAAACTCCTTTACTACTTTAAGTGTCTCATTTCCTAATCTAATCCCCTCAGCATCACCCGATTTAATTTGGCTACATTCCATTATCCTCGTTTTGCTTTTGTTGATGTTCATCTTATATCCTCCTTTCAAGACACCGTCCATTCCGTTCAACTGCTCTTCCAAGTCCTTTGCTGTCTCTGACAGAATTACAATGTCATCGGCGAACCTCAAAGTTTTTACTACTTCTCCATGAATTTTAATACCTACTCCGAATTTTTCTTTTGTTTCCTTTACTGCTTGCTCAATATACAGATTGAATAACATCGGGGAGAGGCTACAACCCTGTCTCATTCCTTTCCCAACCACTGCTTCCCTTTCATGCCCCTCGACTCTTATAACTGCCATCTGGTTTCTGTACAAATTGTAAATAGCCTTTCGCTCCTTGTATTTTACCCCTGCCACCTTCAGAATTTGAAAGAGAGTATGCACTAAGAGGATGCAAATTAGCTTTGCTTTAAATACACGCTATAACGGTCGTGAACATTAGTTACTCTTGAAATTTGACGCGCTGAGCTGATGTTAGTGTAGAGTGCCTTAAAGGCGATAAAGGGGCCATTACAATACCTCACTGAGTTTGAACGAGGTCGTGCAATAGGGCTACGTGAAGCTGGATATTCCTTCTGCGACATAGCAGGAAGACTTGCCATTGTACATACAGTAACTGCTGGCAACGGTGCTCACGAGAATGTACAGTCGTAAGAAGACAGCGCTCCTGACGGCCACGTGGCACTACCGAGAAAGAAGACCATAGCGTTCGGCGTACGGCTTTTGCGCATCGTACTGCATCTTCAGCAGGAATTTGAGCAGCAATACGCACCACAGTGACACAACGAACTGTTACATATTGTTTACTTCAAAGACAGCTCCGAGCCAGACGCCCTATAGCTTACATTTTACTGACTCAAGATGTAAGTTCGTTGGACGGCAGGGTAGAGGTGATGAAAGCTGATTCTTCCTCGATGTCAGTCATGGCCGTGTGTTGCTTAGAAGGAGAACAGTTGAGAGCTTGCAACCAACTTGGCTGCGTCCTACACACACTGGGCCTACATCTGGAGTTACGCTCGTCGTTGTACCACGCACCCTAAATACAAATTTATACGTCAATCTGGCGATGCGACCTGTTGTGCTGCTATTCATTAACAGCATTCCAGCTCGCCCACATACCGTATTGTAACCAAACATGCTCTACGGAGCCTGCTCGATCATCAGATTTGTCTCCAATTTAACACTTATGGGACATCATGGGACGACAACTCCAGCGTCATCCTCATCCAGCATTAACTGTCCCTGTATTGACCGATCGAGTTCAGAAGGCGTCGAACGCCATCGCACAAACTGACATATGGCATCTGTACAACAAACACGTGCACGTCTCACGCTTGCTCAAAAAATGGTTCAAATGGCTCTGAGCACTATGGGACTCAACTGCTGTGGTTATCAGTCCCCTAGAACTTAGAACTACTTAAACCTAACTAACCTAAGGACATCACACACATCCATGCCCGAGGCAGGATTCGAACCTGCGACCGCAGCAGTCGCACAGTTCCGGACTGCGCGCCTAGAACCGCGAGACCATCGCGGCCGGCTTCTCACGCTTGCATTCAACATTCTGTCAGTTACACCGCTTATTAATGTACCAGCAATTCACATTTGCAATGGTTTATCTAGCGCTTACTTTAATGTGTGATCTAGCAATGTTAATCACTTAAATATGCTACCCAGACAAACGTATCCCCAAAATTTCGTTACTCTCCATTAATTAGTTTTTGCTGTTGCTATTTTTTTCTGTCAGAATATGTCTTCTCCAAGACGTACGTGATCGTGACAGAGTTGTGGCGGTCTGACAGCACGGCGTATAGCACACATTTAGATTGAATCGAATTGTAGGCAACCAGTTAGACAGAGGTCACCTGCTGCTGCCGGTACGCACAGCTACTGAGTGTCCTGTCATACGGAGTGCAACGAAAAACATCATCTGTTAAACACAATAATGGAACAGACACAGTTCTATTAACAGAAACTAGAGAGGCAATATTGTCATCACCAGCACAAAAACTGTGGCCATGGCAATAACTGCTGTCATTGACACATGCCTTACGAAAAGTGTCAAGGACGACAGTACGATGAGAACTGTATAAACGTAACTTTTATGGTACAGCTACTGTTTCCAGATGTCGTGCAAACCGAAAAAATCCAAAGAAAATGCTTCATGGTGCAAAGAGGGCGAAACCTGGACAACTGACTAATGCAAGAATGTGCTGTGTTTACATATGAAAAGCACCACGAGTAATGTTCGATGTAAACAGACTCCTTTGAATTCTAAACTATGGTGAACGTTCTGTAGTCATTTAAATCATGGTATCGTCGTTTCCAAATTATTGTGTAATCGCACTGAAAGGAAATTTAACTGGTTAAGCATGTGAAATCATATCACAGCTCTCCTTCAGTGGCGAGTTATGTTTTCCGACTCATAATGCCCCCACTCACAAGGCTGGAAACGTCTGACATTGGTTTCCATGAACACGATGACAGCCTCCACTCTTAGGAAATTTTCGAATCACAATTGTAAATCCTGGAAAAAACTGTTAGTGGGTCTCATCTGCCATCACTATGTAATATGGCGTTTAAAGTCTCAAGAAAGCATGCTTCTCAGTTTCGTGTGCAACGGTAGTCCACTGCATGTTTTAGTGTTCGGTAGTCTGTGAAACTGGTGCTAGATATGCTGTAAATACAATTGACACAGCATCAAATTTTTGTATCATGTAAACGTAACATTTTTGGAGATTAAATTTGGAAGATTTCACTGACGCTCTGCCATTCGAAAACATATGATCAGTAGTTCGGCTCACTAATGTTCTTTAACTATTTGATGAACGTATCGCTCGACCGCACCGGCACTCGATCCCGGGAGCTTCGCTTTTCGCGAGGAAGAGCTCTATTGACTCAACTGTCTAACACCCAAACCTCCAGATGTCAGACAGTCATATCAGTACCAATCAAAACATTGACAAAGTTTGTGCCATGTTTTTTCGTCCAGGAGAAGTTGCGTAAATGGTAAGTAATAGGTAATACATGATCTACGGAGCGAAGGAAAAGCGTAAGTGTGGGCATCTCTCGTAAACAGCTCGAGTGCGGAAGTTTGTAGAGCGTTAGTTTGTCTAATGAGGGTTCTGGATTCGAGAGTAGTCGTGCCAATTTTTGTACTATAATGCGTCTCAGGATGTTGTAAGAGTCAACATGTTCTGACATACAACAGGACAATTCGGTGTTTTTAGCAATGTTCTATTCGCAGTCCACTTTCGCATCGTTTATCTGAAAGTAGCAAACCTATCGCCAACGGCCTTGACGCAGTGGTAAAACCGGTACCCGTCAAATCACCGAAGTTAAGAGCTGCCGGGCTGGGCTAGCACTTGGATGGGTGACCATCCGGTCTGCTGAGCTCTGTTGGCAAGCGGGGTGCACTCAGCCCTTGTGAGGCAAACTGAGGAGCTACTTGATTGAGAAGTAGCGGCTCCGGTCTCGGAAACCGACATACGGCCGGGAGAGCGGTGTGCTGACCACATGCCCCTCCATATCCGCATCCAGTGACGCCTATGCGCGGAGGATGACACGGCGGCCGGTTGGCACCATTGGGCTTTCATGGCATGTTCGGGATGAGTTTAGTTTAGTTTTTAGCAAACCTATAGAGTACATTTCTAGCTTCACAGAATAAACACAACTAGTCAAAACAGAAGAATAAAGAAAGAATTGCATCAATCGGGAGGAAGTATTAATAGCAATAACAATAACAAGAATAATAACTGACTTCTAGATTGCAGCACCGCCTTACATCTATAAACTCCGAACACTCATTTTACATGTAAGAGACATGTTGATCCATATAACAGTTTCACACGTACTACAATAGAAAAACTGGCAGGACTAAGGCTTGAATTCGGGACCCTTTGTACGATGAACTAAGGCTCTCTCGACTTCCCCACGGCAGCCTCCCATAAGACATACGCTCACAGTTACGCTTTTCCTGTGCTCCGTATGTCATGAGGTATTTATTACTTACCATTTACGCACGTTCTCCTGGACTACACCGCGTAGCACGAACTACGAGGGTTGCCCAGAAAGTTATGCACTGCATGTTTTGCTTCAACAGTTCTTTATTGAACATAATGAGAATTACACACACGAAAGAATGGTGTTTTATCTACACATCCTATTTTCCCACGTAATCTCCATCCCTTCCTATGGCCTTCCTCCAGCACGAAACAAGGGTGTGCATGCCCTGTTGGTACCAAGACTTGTCTTGGTGTCGGAGCCAGTGCTTCACTGTGTGAGTCATCTCCTCATCGTCCTCAAAATGTCTTCCAAGAATAGTGACCGGTAATGGTCCAAACAAGTGGAACTGCGAGGGGTTCAATGGTTCAAATGGCTCTGAGCACTATGGGACTTAACATCTGAGGTCATCAGTCCCCTAGAACTTAGAACTATTTAAACCTAACTAACCTAAGGACATCACACACATCCATGCCCGAGGCAGGATTCGAACCTGCGACCGTAGCAGTCGCGCGGTTCCAGACTGAAGCGCCTAGAACCGCTCGGCCACCGCGGCCGGCGAACTGCGAGGGGTCTAGGTCAGGTGTGCCCGGTGTGACAGAAGTGGATGTCACCCCGATCGCTGCAAATCTTGGAGCTCCGCCGAACCGCCTTCTGATGACCTCACCCTCCGTGCGCAGAGACTAACTATACTTCTGTCGACAGCAGATGCTCCATATACTTTGCACAAACGTTTGTGAATATTTCCCACAGTTTCTTTCTCTGCAGTGAGAAATTCAATGACGACACTTTGCTTGTAACGTACATCACCTACAGACGCCATTTTGAAACTGTCCTGCAGCTATGCTATCTGTCGGAAATGACGGAAACTTGGCGCGCTAACTCAGGGGACTTCACATAATACATACTTAACGTTTCGCATTCGTAGCATTGTTTTCGGCTGAGAAAAAATGCTGTGCATTACTTTCTGGGCAATCCTCGTATACTGATGTTTTGGTTGGTGCTCTATCTAGGTACAACGTTTGGTACCGATCTGACTGTTGACATCTGGGGGTTTGGGTGTAAGCACAATTCATGACTGGGTTCCACAGCTGCACTTTCGCCGGTAACTCTTCTACCACCTTCCAAACTTCACGGAAGTTCTCCTGCGTATCATTCGGAACTAGCGCTCCCGGAAGAAAGGACACTGCTGAGGAATGTCCGCTCGCTAGAACACTTGCCTGCGAAAGGCCGTGACCTCAGAGTATCTGTCTGGCACACAGTTGTAATAAACCTGGAAGTTTCCGATCAACGCACTCTCTGCTGCAGAGTGAAAATCTTTCTGGAAACAATCCCCCGGGCTGCTACTAAGCCGTGTCTCCGCAATAGCCTTCCTTCCTCGAGTGCAAGTCCCGCGAAGCATGCAGGAGAAGTTCCGTCAAGATTGGAAGGTAGGAGATGAATTACCAGCGGGAGTAAAGCTTTCACGACGGGTCGTGAGTCACACCTGCATTGCTCAGTCGGTAGGTTAAGAGGTGGTGCAGTGAAACAAGTTCATTCCTCATGGCGACGGTTGAGATCTGGTGTGATGAGCATCCAGCAGTGATGGAAACTGAAGCGAAATTCCTTGTTTCTCAGCCTGCGCAACTGACAGAAATAAAGTTATCAGCCAATGGGGTTGTGGCGATATTCGAGTTTCAGTCAAGTCACCTCAGGAATAAACTGACGTCAAGGAAAAGAATGCCAAATACCTTCACCATTCTGCTGCAAGACATTCCACAAGGCCCAGTGCCCAACTGTGGAGAGATTAACGAATTCACTAATGACACATACAGCCAGCACTGGCTATAAGTCAAAGTACGTGCGCACTGTATTGAGCGCGCTGTGTTCCGTATCATTCACCTTCCTACAGGAGGAAATCCACTGTAGGCTTCAGTATCAGCTATAATCAATTCTGAGCCACGGGAAGAATTCTTTAAGTATTGCCAAAAAGGCTACTGTGCGTCTTCAAGCAGTTGATGTGTTTCTATTAGTGAGTTGCTGCATACTGGAACGGGAGAAGCATCTTTGAGGAAGAAAGGAAGGAAGGAAGATTGAGTTTAACGTCCCGTTGACACTGAAGTCATTGCAGACGGAGCACAAGCTCGGATTAGGGATCGATGGGGAAGGAAATCGGCTGTGCCCTTTCAAAGGAACCGTCCTGGCATTTGTCTGGCGTGCTTTAGGGAAATTACGGAAAACCTGAATCTGGGTGGCCGGACGCGGGCCTGGACCGTCGTCCTCCCAGATGTGAGTCCAGTGTGCTAACCACTGCGCCATGAAGGCCGCTGTGGCCGAGCGGTTCTAGGCGCTTCAGTCTGGAGCCGCGCGACCGATGCGGTAGCAGGTTCAAATCCTGCCTCGGGCACGGATGTGTGTGATGTCCTTCGGTTAGTTAGGTTTAAGTAGTTCTAAGTTCTATGGGACTGATGACCACAGATCTTAAGTCCCATAGTGCTCAGATCCATCTGAACCACTGCGGCACCTCGCTCGGTCATCTTTCAGGAATACTTAAACTGTTGCATAATGTGTTGCTGCTGAGCTTATTAATGCAGCATACGGATCTTTCAACTCCTTTCCTGTCAGGAGGAAACATGAACTTGAGCGAGTTGAAAACACAACTACAACTGAATATGATCAGATTGTGGTTAATAAATTTATTTTTTCCAGCATCTGCACACGAAAGGCGAAGGTCCCAGTTTCGAGTACCGGTTCAGAAGTTTGAGATCAACGCACATTCCACTGCAAAGTCCAAATTTCATCCTGGATACAAGCCCCCCCTGCCCACCAGGCTGTGGCTACGCCATGTTCCCGCCACATTCTTTCTCCTGTGAGTGTTAATCCAGCAAGGTATACAGCAGAACTTCTGTGAAGCTTGAAAGGTGGGAGGTTGGGTACTAGAGGAAGTAAAGCTCTGAGGGCGGGTCGTTAGATGAGCTGGCCAGTTCTGTGCATAGAGCATTTACCTGAAAAACGCAAAGGTCACAGATTCGCCTCACGGTCCATCGTACAGTTTTAATATGCTAGGAAGTTTCAAATGAGCACACACTGCACAGCAGAGAGAAAATTCATTCTAGAGAATTTAATGCTTTGCTAGAAACACCCTCACACTCAGTAAAATAATTACCTTTTACTGACCTGATGAATTTTGTGATTTCTTTTCGTGTCGCATTTCTGTCTGTGGGCAGTGTATGCAGTGTTTGCCGAAATTAACTTATGCTTCAGTAACTGTTTGTTTATTGGTGAATGAAATGTTTGCTGCCCTCGTGAGGAAGTAAGCATTCAATTTGGTGGCCAATGATTTCAATGTGTCATCATTTCTTCCACTGCTGTTTTCTGGAGACTCAGTTCCATTTTTATACGCAAAACAATCGTTTAGAACAAACATGTCTGTATCGCCTTAACAGTATGTTTATAGCTTTCGCCGCATGTAGGAGGACATATTGCACAGACTTCACAACTATTTAATATACACTACTGGCCATTAAAATTGCTACACCACGAAGATGACGTGATACAGACGCGAAATTTAACCGACAGGAAGAAGATGCTGTGATATGCAAATGATTAGCTTTTCAGAGCATTCACACAAGGTTGGCGCCGGTGGCGAAACCTACAACGTGCTGACATGAGGAAAGATTCCAACCGATCTCTCATAAACAAACAGAAGTTGACCGGCGTTGTCTGGTGAAACGTTGTTGTGATGCCCGTCTAAGGAGGAGAAATGCCTACCATCACGTTTCCGCGTTTGGTGAAGGTCCGATTGTAGCCTATCGCGATTGCGGTTTATCGTATCGCGACATTGCTGCTCGCGTTGGTAGAGATCCAATAACTGTTAGCAGAATATGGAATCGGTGGTTTCAGGAGGGTAATACGGAACGCCGTGCTGGATCCCAACGGCCTCGTATCACTAGCAGTCGAGATAACAGGCATCTTATCCGCATGGATGTAACGGATCGTGCAGCCACGTCTCTATCCTTGAGTCAACAGATGGGGACGTTTTCAAGACAACAACCATCTGCACGAACAGTTCGACGACGTTTGCAGCAGCATGGACTATCAGCTCGGAGACCATGGCTACGGTTACCCTTGACGCTGCATCACAGACAGGAGCGCCTGCGATGGTGTATTCAACGACGAACCTGGGTGCGCGAATGGCAAAACGTCATGTTTTCGGATGAATCCAGGTTCTGTTTACAGCATCGTGATGGTCGCATCCGTGTTTGGCGACATCGCGGTGAACGCACACTGGAAGCGTGTATTCGTCATCGCCATACGGGCGTATCCCCCGGCGTGATGGTATGGGGTGCCATTGGTTACACGTCTCACTCACCTCTCGTACGAATTGATGGCACTTTGAACAGTGGACGTTACATTTCAGATGTGTTACGACCCGTGGCTCTACCCTTCATTCGATCCCTGTTAAACCCCTACATTTCAGCAGGATAATGCACGACCGTATGTTGCAGGTTCTTTACGAGTCTTTCTGGATACAGAAAATGTTCGACTGTTGCCCTGGCCAGCACATTCTCCAGATCTCTCACCAATTGAAAACGTCTGGTCAATGGTGGCCGAGCAACTGGCTCGTCACAATACGCCAGTGACTACTCTTGATGAACTGTGGTATCGTGTTGAAGCTGTATGGGCAGCTGTACCTGTACACGCCATCCAGGCTGTGTTTGACTCAATGCCCAGGTGTATCAAGGCCGTTATTACGGCCAGAGGTGGTTGTTCTGGGTACTGATTTCTCAGGATCTATGCACCAAAATTGCGTGAAAATGTAATCACATGTCAGTTCTAGTATAATATATTTGTCCAATGAATACACGTTTATCATCTGCATTTCTTCTTGGTGTAGCAATTTTAATGGCCAGTAGTGTAGAAAGCTACTGATGTATCATCACTACAATATGTAATCTATGATTAATACTGGAGTATGCACACAATTTTACTATACAACAGATGTTTTGGATCGTGCGGAAAGGTTTGTTCCCTAGCGGAAAACAGTGGTACTATCCACAGAGAGAGTACGGTATTGACTAATGCCCGTTGACGCTATTTAGAAGCGCATCGCATGTTCTGCCGCCCTCCTACAGCACGAGACGCATTCGTGCAGCATACGACATTCCACTGCCTCGGCGACAACGCTGACTCAGTCCTCATAACCGAGCAGTAACTCATTACATTAATGGCGTCACTTCCAGTAACTGGCCAGGGCCGCCGTCTGCGTGTATCACGCAGCGTCCAGCGCACTTAAACACTTTGTTTCCTCTACTGGTGTACGATCTGCTCACATTATACTCAACCGCCTACTGCGTCTGATAACGGCGATACGGAATCGAGCACTATGTGAGAAAGATAATAGAGTGGACGATTTATCTACGCTACAAAACGGGGTAACTGTCCGTAACAGGGCCAATGTAGTCATTATTTGTGAAGCTGTACAGTTTATAAATTATTTGTTTGACGTTTTGTAAGATGGAGAGGGAGAAGAGGCTCATTACGAATAGCTGACGATAAAATAACAGATCACTGCCTTCTACAAACGCAGTAGTATGACCATCTATCTAATTGTGTGGTGAACCACATTTGTACATTGAAGAGCCAAAGAAACTGGTACACCTGCCTAATATCAGGTAGGGCCCCCGTGAGCACGTAGAAGTGCCGTGACATGGACATGACTAATGTGTGAACCACGGACATTAATTGATGCAGGCGATCAGACAGGATGCTTACGTACCTGTCACCTGTCAGAGTCGTATCGAGATGTACCAGGGGTCCTACATCACTCCAACTGCACACGCCCCACACCATTACAGAGCCTCCATCAACTTGAACAGTCCCCTGCTGACTTGGAGGGTCCATGGATTCATGATGTTGTCTCCATACCCGTACACGTCCATCCGCTCGATACAATTTGAAAAGAGACTCGTCCGAACAGGCAAAAGACGAGGGCCGTTCAGAAAGTAACCTCCGGTTGATTTAAAAAAATACACCAAGTTAAATAAAAATATTTTAATATATACATCTTACAACTACATCTTTGCACTATTTTTCTACATAGTCTCCATAGCGATTGAGGCACTTATCGTATCTCTTCACAAGCTTTGAAATTCCTTCTGCATAAAAATCACCCGCTTGTGCCTGGAGCCAGCCTGTGACCGCATCTTTGAGCTCTTCGTCGTCATCAAACCGCTGTGACCCGAGCCATTTCTTCAAATGCATGAAGAGGTGATAATCACTTGGCGCCAGGTCTGGGCTGTAAGGTGGATGGTTGATAACGTCCCACTTGAAGGACTCAAGAAGGGCCGTTGTTCTGCGAGCAGAGTGAGGACGGGCGTTATCGTGCAAAAAAACGATACCGGAAGTCAGCATACCACGGCGTTTGTTCTGTATAGCCCGTCGTAACTTTTTTATTGTTTCACAGTACACGTCTTGATTAATGGTCGTACCACGTTCCATGAATTCAACCAACAACACCCCTTTGGCATCCCAAAACACCGTTGCCATCAGTTTTCTGGCAGAAAAATCTTGCGAGGCTTTTCTTGGTTTGGTAGGCGAATTTGAATGTGCCCACATCTTTGATTGTTCTTTTGTCTCAGGGTTCACGTACTTAATCCAGGTTTCGTCACCGGTCACGATTCTGTTTAACAATGGTTCTCCTTCGTCCTCATAACGTGACAGAAAGTCTAATGCAGAGGCCATTCTTTGAGTTTTGTGGTGGTCGGTAAGAATTTTGGGCACCCATCGTGCACAGAACTTACGGTAACCCAATCTTGCTGTCACTATCTCGTACAAGAGAGTCTTAGAAATCTGTGGAAAACCAGTAGACAACTCCGACATTGAGAAACGTCGATTTTCACGAACTTTTGCATCAACTGTCTGAACGAGTTCGTCAGTCACCAATGATGGTCTACCACTCCTCTCTTCATCATGAACGTTTTCTCGTCCACTTTTAAATAAACGTACCCATTCACGGACAACTCCTTCACTCATAACTCTTGGTCCGTACACGGCACAAAGCTCACGATGAATAGCTGCTGCAGAATTTCCTTTGGCTGTAAAAAACCTTATGACAGCACGCACTTCACATTTGGCGGGGTTTTCTATTGCAGCACACATTTCAAACTGCCACAAAAACTAAACTAGCGCAGGTATGACGTTCACTCGACCACGGCTTGATGCCGACGGACCTGTTGAGTGCGTGAACGCACAGATGGCGTCGCTACTCCCCCCACAACCCGCACTGTGACCAATCGGAGGTTACTTTCTGAACCGCCCTCGTATTTCCAGTATCAACAGTCCAATGTCGGTGTTGACGGGCCCAGGCGAGGAGTAAAACTTTGTATCGTGCAGTTATCAAGGGTGCACGAGTGGGCTTTCGGCTCCGAAAGCCCATATCGATGATGTTTCGGTGAATGGTTCGCATGCTGACACTTGTTGATGGCCCAGTATTGAAACCTGCCGCAATTTGCGGAAGAGTTGCACTTGTGTCTCGTTGAACGATTCTCTTCAGTCGCCGTTGGTCCCGTTGTTGCAGGATCTTTTTTCGGCCGCAACGATGTCGGAGATTTGATGTTTTACCGCATTCTTATGTTCACGGTACACTCGGAGATACTGTGTTCCAAGTTCAAACTCACTTAAATCTTGATAAACTGGCATTGTAGCAGCAGTAACCGATCTAACAACTGCGACAAACGCTTGTTGTGTTATATAGGCGTTGCCGACCTCAGCGCCGTATTCTGCCCGTTTACATATATGTGTATTTCTTTGGCGCTTCAGTATATATGAAATTTACTATGGTATGAAATCTGAAAATCCTTGGTACGTCAACAGTGGTGGGTGGAACTACGCACCAAGCACACAAACTCGGAATTTATAGAGGTAGTGGTCGTCTTGTGAGCTGGTTCTCGACGTCTTGCCAGATGGAAGTGATCACTAATAATGGTAGTGTACCGCGCAAACATTCCTCATAGGCATGAGTACAACCAACTGTCCATAAGCGCAGCAAGAAATTTACTCACTGTCTGCACACTAAATCGAGCGAATAATTTCTCAGTCACAACTTTTATTTTACTTGGTACGCCAGAAATAACAACAGAATTTCAGAGAGGAACTAGAGCGGATGTAGAAGATTTTTTAACATGAAAAAGGAATTTGTGTGATATAGCGGCTATGTTATCCCAAGCCGTCTTGTCGCTTCGTCTGAGGGAAATGCAGACGTTGATTAGGTGAATGAGTTTCATTCTATCTTAGAACAAATCCTGGATGTGTGCGCCATTGACTTTGCTGCACAACTGAAGTTGTCGAGAGACGTTTTATGTTTCGTGAACATGACCTCGAATCGCTCAGTAGTTACAGCTACGAAGTTTTCCTCTTTATTTATGGGGTTCTGGTCCAAATGGGACTCGGTTCGTTTCTAGAGATAAAATTTAAGTGGCCTGAGATAGAGTGATCTTGCTAGCCAGTCAACGTATCCATCGCGCATTTCGGCCAAACAAACGTCCGAGATATCTACTGTCGAAGAATTTTATCGCTTCGTATGTGAAGGGGCCGACGGCATGTCATGCTGGAGCCTCATTCAACATCTGATTTGAAGCGAAATCCATAACAAGACCTCAGAATACCGCTTGAAGAACGACGAGATCAGTAGGGGCCGTTAAGACGGAGAGGAAGAATGTAAAATAAGCTGTGATTCATTTAAATCTAAATAGAACTGGAAACCGTTGCAGAAAATTTTAGACAACTTGAAGGTAATAACACTCATACATGAAAGAGACAAATACTGAGGACATATTTCGAGTGAATTCACATAAACAATTCACAGAACTATGTTTGTGAAGACCGGAGACAGCACAGTTCGTCGATAAGTACATAGAGTAAACTACTTTCGACTTGGCAAATCATTTGGTCGAAAGATGTGACGTTATCTGCGCTTGAGGTTAATTAAATACAGTGTGTGTCCCATTTAATCATGCAACCAATCAAACTTGCATATTTCATCGACGTCATGCGATGAATTTTAATGGCTGCAGTCAGTTCCAGGTTTCTGGTCTCCACATACAACTACAGCTACATACATAATCCGCAAGTCACCGCGCGGTGCGTTTCAGAAGGTACCCTGTACCAGTACTAGTCATTTACGTTCCACTCACAAATGGAGCGAGAAGAAAACGACTGTCTATATACCTCCGTATGAACCCTAATTTCTCGTACCTTGTTTCCGTGGCCCTTACGCGAAATATATGTTGGCGGTAGTAGAATCGTTCTGCAGTCAGCTTCAAATGCCTGTTCTAAAAATTTTCTATTTTTTGCTCCTCAAAAGAACATTGCTTTCTATCCAAGGATTCTTCAAACCTATCGGTAAAAAATCTAGCCTGTGAATCGCTTCGATGTCTTCCTTTAATTGACCTCGGACGGATCCCATGTGCTGGAGCAGTACTCACGATTAGGTCACACTATCATCCTACATGCGGTCTCCTTTACAGATGCACCACACGTTCCGAAAATATCTCCCAATAAATCGAAGCCGATCATTCGCTTTCCTTGTCACAATCCTTATATCCTCGTTCTATTTCATATTTCTTTGCAACGTTACGCCCAGTAATTTTTAAACTACAAGCACTGTAGCCGAAAGTTACGGGTTTGTTTTTCCTACTCATCCGCATTAACTTAAATTTTCCTACAATTAGAGCTAACTGTTATTCCTTAAACCAACTAGAAATTTTGTCTAAGAGGTCTTGTATCCTCTTACATTCACTCAACTTCGACACCCTCCCGTACACTATAGCATCATCAACAAAATACCGCATACTGCTGCCCATCCTGTCCGCCAGATCATGTATGTATGTAAAAGATGATAACGGTCCTATCACACTTTCCTCGAGCACTCTTGACGATTCCCTTGCCTCTGATGAACACTCGGCGTCCAGGAAAACCTACTGGTTTCTATTACATAAGAAGTCTTGGAGCCGCTCACATATACGGAACGTATTCCATATGCTCCTACCTTCCTTATTAGACTGGAGTGTGACATAGTGTCAAACGCTTTTCGGAAATCTATGATTATGGAATCCTTCATCTATAGTTCGCAGTTTCATAGCACAATATTTACATCGTAAGCAATTTACAAAAGACGTTCACAGTAACGACTAACATCAGACAAAACTGATTCAAATGGCTCTGAGCACTATGGGACTTAACGTCTGAGTTCATCAGTCCCCTAGAACTTAGAACTACTTAAACCTAACTAACCTAAGGACATTACACACATCCATGCCCGTGGCAGGATTCGAACCTGCGACCGTAGTGGTCGCGCGGTTCCAGGCTGAAGCGCCTAGAACCGCTCGGCCTAACATCAGACATTTTTATGCACCTATCTACATTTAGATAAAAAGTATAACAAGTCTGCACAACCAACCGTGACACCAGCGTAGGCCACGAAACGACGTACAAACATGTGGGAGCGACCATTCTTGGGTCCACTAATACTGAATAAAATCTTCTCTGTTTTCAAGCCGCTTCATTTCGAATAGAATTCTCGATCTTTCGATTGCTATCTCAGCTATCGTCGTCAGCAGTAAAACTACTGAGTGTCGGGGCTGGCACGATTTTCTGCTTACATAGCTAGAGTACGGCCGCTGGCGCCAATCAGGGAGGCCCGAACGATGCGTGCAAGGAAGGTGATCTGAGCAGCTCTGAGCATCTCCGGCCCACCGCGGGACCGAGTGGCGTCACGTGGCACGAGCGGCCAGCGCCACGTTTGAAACTGCCGCTCCCGCCTCCTACAAGCGTCAGGCATCCGTCGTTGCTTCCTTTTCACATCCCCCCATGCCCTGATCAATGTGTACCCCTGGTCTTTTTTAGAATTATTGCTGTTCATTCTAACCTCAGCCGCTACTTTTATAATCGAATCCCAGTATGTTGGTTCAAATGGTACAAATGGCTCTGAGCACTATGGGACTCAACATCTTAGGTCATAAGTCCCCTAGAACTTAGAACTACTTAAACCTAACTAACCTAAGGACATCACACACACCCATGCCCGAGGCAGGATTCGAACCTGCGACCGTAGCAGTCCCGCGGTTCCGGACTGCAGCGCCAGAACCGGTAGACCACCGCGGCCGGCCCCAGTATGTTGCAGCATGAGGCAATATTCCAGACAATGCTCAGCTATGGCCGACTTTTCAAGATTCCCTTGTTTAATACGTCTCTTGTGATCAGTACAATGCTCTGCAACTGTCTGACCTACACAGATGTTGCAGTACTCGCCAGGGACATCATACCTATCTGGCACGCAAAGAGCTATATCGTCTTTAACAGGGCGCTCCATATCTCGTATTTTGGGGGCGATGCCGGAACGTTGGTCTTAGTCCATGTCTCTGCAGTACAAGTCTTAAACTGCTGCTCGTTGTCCCGCAGTATGGCAGGAAAGCCGCCGGCTTGGCCTTTCCTGTCGATTCACAAGGCGTCCTTCTTCGGTGCCACCTAAAAGCGTTTGCAGTGTCTCTCTTGCTATCACCATTTTCTCTGAACATGTGGTGCAATTTAGACTGTAGGTGGTCGTCGTCAGAAATAATAATATTTCCTGATTACAATCATAGCAAAATAAAATAAATGAATTCTTTAAGAAATTTAAAATGACAGGGTTGATGAGTTAAGTGCCTTATCCTAAAGGGATTTCTGGCTAATTCGAAAGCCGGTGCTATGCTTTACGAGTCTGTAATATTTTAGTAGTTAAGGAGAGTTTAATATTATGTGTCACAGTTTAGTAATAAGAAATGAGATGATGAATTTCGGTTATAATTGTACGTGAAAAACATGATATTTTGTCTTCCGGCATTAGCTGAATAAGCATTACTTTTCAAAACTGTCTTGTAATTGCATTTTATTATTGCATAACACTTTTTGTTGCGTCTCAGATAGATATCATGTGCAAATGCAAAATGTTCCTCAAGTTTCCTCCAGCCAGCGCTAAGTCAAGTCAAACCAAGCCAGCGCGCCGCATAACAATCAAAATGATAAACATGGAGACAGCCGGTTCTGCAAATAATATGGCATACTCCGGAAGCTATTGCCTCACCTAGCTCGGCTGGGAAGTCTGAACCGTTACTTCAGTGACATGACCTCACTGCGGAGGGATCATAACGCCATTCTTACAGGACAGCACGATGTCGCAAGTACGAGCAGATGTTTCATAAGAACAAGAAAGAAGGTGCACCCGTGGTATAGGGGCAAGTCTGGCTTTAGAAGCCGAGCAGTGCAGACACGCTCTGTGTTTGCGCCTGCGACACGCAGAGGCTGCCCTTATTTACTTTGTGGACTTTAGACTCCTCTTGCCTGTGAGCAAGAACAGGGCCAATCGCTTGAGGAAAGCAACACTTCGATTTACCTTTAACAATGAATATACACCACCAAAAGCTCTGGAAGTAGAACGCTTCCTCCGAGTTGAGGCAAAGATACCACTGTCATACACATTGCGAATACACCTTGTATGTCAACGCCGCTGACAACGCGACGTGAGAGATGATTTTGAAATCTGCTTAGCGTGGCTTCCGGTTTTGTCACGCTGACAGAAATGTCGGCGCAGTCACGCTGGCACATGCGGGCTTGGGCTTTCGTACCAGAAGCGTGTTTGAGTTTCATTTCGAGCTTCCGGCAAAAGTCATTACGGCTTTCTGACGCTACGGCGTGGTTCACCGTCACACCGCACAACGCTGTTTAAGCAGGGTGCGTCAAATAACGATTGAATTTCGTTGTCACGTGTCATCCTATTTAAACATCAGTGGGCGTCGCGCGGTCGTTACATACGACGGTCAACCCAAGACCTGCTCTGGGTGTGGCAAGGAGGGTCGTTTGCGTTCTCAGTGTCTGCAACGGCGCATCACTCAAATGCCACGCGCTGAGACGCCGAAAGAGACTCCCTTACTTCGCTGACCGCTTTCACACGCGACACGCCAATCTGCCGAGTCCGACGTAACGCAGTCGCTTGCGCCCCTCCTTCCTCCCACTGCATCTACGCCTGCCGACCCCGTGCCGGACGCTTCAGTGTAACTTTCAACACCTTTGTGCTGGAACATCGGGAATCCCTTCGGTCTTCCAATAATGAACGTCGGGTGCACAAGCAACGGTCACCAAAGAAGCGCGAGCGGTGAGGCCGCACGATCTCTGACTGGGATAACTGGTCTCCCACCCATGTTTCAGTACCGATCGCCCTAGTGACACTTTGTTTTCTCAAGATGAAGATGACCACGATGTTATTTTGACAAACGGACTGGCAATGATAAGTACGATGCCTGCGTGAACCGACGATCTGGAAAAACTCTACCCCACTGGCGACTCGCCTGTTCTGTTGCCGCCATTAGCAATTTTTTCAATGGGTCGCATGTACACAACTGAGGCGCCGACGACATCGGCATGGAGCGACGATGTCGAGGACGCTCCGGACCCAATGCAGATGCCTGCGGCACCGCCGACTGAGCAATAAACGCACGGCAGCAGCAGTGGATTCTAGGGACATCCGGCGAGCGGCGCTGCCGGGTGTCCCCTTTCTGTTGCCTACTGGCGGAATTCCCCCACGCGGCGAGCCACAGCTTCGGACGTCCGAGTGGCTACGTTTAAAATCAACGTTAACATCCAGGTGAAAGTCCAGCTTCTGCGAGAATGGTTTCGGCATCCGACATTGACGTCGTGCTGCTTCAGGAAGTGTACTTGACCGCCCTCTTGGATGTTGCCGATTTCGACTCTTACGCCTCTCCTAGTGACGACCTTGGATGCGGAGTAGCCGCATATGTTCGCGAAGTGATGTACCTGCCATCCACGAAGGGTATGACGCCATGATGGGCACCTCCATTGTAAATATGACACCACGTGTGGTTCTGACCATAACAGGAGCAGATCTCGATTTTACTCTGAGGATATCACTCCCTTCTTAATTGGCAGCTATGAATATTACCCGCTTGGCGGCGACTTCAGCTGTGTTTTACATCGGAAGGACCAACAACAACACACCAATCCCTGCCAGGAACTGTGCATTCGTCCGCGGCCTTTCCTTCTGTGACATATTGGAGATTTGACATGGCGATGCACAAGGCAATACGTATCATATGGGCCACTCTGCGAATCGCCTGGATAGGATTTATGTCTTCCAGGGTCTCGTAGGAGCTATCCAAGATGCAGAACGCTGGCCATGGCGTTCTCGGACCACTCTGCATACATCACCACCATCCTCCTCCCACGGCATGCGCTGTGGCGCAAGCTTGTGCCGTAGAAATCAAACACCACGCACGTTACCAGTCCTGACTGCCGGCAACGTGTAGCGGAGGTTTGGACAGCGTGCGAACGCCGGCGTCCTGTCGTTACCCTTCAAGCGATAATAACTCAGATTATTCAATGGAAATGACAGGTAAAATCAAGTGAACTTTGAGGCTTAATTCCGTGCACACCAGGAAGTAACTCGTCGATCACAGAGTTGCCAAACATACGTTGCCTTGTTGCCAAATCTCAGTTACAGTACCAGCAGGAAGAAGGCGAACCGATGTGATCCTACAGCGGTCTGGGAAGTGACCATAGCTGGTGTCTCCAAGTCGCGGCTGCTACGGCCTGGAATACGTAATGCGTCTGATTCGCTTTCTGTAACTAGGTTTAGGGACTGGAGCGTAGTTACTAATAATACTCAGAACTGACTGCAAACTGAGCATCATAAATCAGTAACTCTCATTGTTGTTTTTATATTTCTTTCGTAAGTGTACTGCGACAGCGATGGCTTGGTGACCGGAGTGTGCTATGCCTATGACACGGCGAGTCTCGCTGCAGTTTGGCAGGGAGGTATCTGCATGGAACCGGCATACAGCCGACTTCCACTTCACTGAGCTTGTGACCTTGATACTCAACCAACCTTTACGGCTGTTCAGACGGATCGCAACAGGATCAAGGCTCACATAGTTGTGCTGGCCCGTCGTAGACTGCAGGGAGTGGTCGTGAGGACTCGCCATCAAGATACCGCGTGACAGAAAGACCACCTCAATGCAACACATCGTGTTTTACAGGAAACACTGCCGTCAACAATGGGTCTCGGAGCTAGTCACTCTTGGAGGGTATCAGGCCTCCAACCAGGCAGATATCGTGGCTGGCGTTTTGGAACACTTTCACCACATCTTCCAGTATGAGAGTCATGACGTTCATGATTTGGAGCCGTTTTTGCCCTACATCACTCACATCATCTCGGTAATCGAAACGGAAACCCTGATGGAGGACTTCATCTTTGATGACGTCAAGGATGCGATGGCGAAGAGTGCTCCAAACAAGTCACCTGGTGTGAATTGCTGCCTTGTGGAATTTTTCCAGGCTTCTCATGATTTGATGGCATCAAGGCTGACTACGATTTTCGTCGAACTGTTGAGCTAGCCTCCTAGGTTCTACTGCCGTTTGTTGAAGGCATTACCATCCCAGTTCACAAGCCATCACAGGGGAATACAACTGCCCATTACACCCTCTAACTTTACTCAGTGCCGACTACAAGACATTTGCATGTATTTTGGCGACACAATGCCGTCGGATCCTTCTGAGTAAAATACCTACAAAACAAACGACGCTGGGGGAACCCATCAATACTCAGACGGCCACTGGTGAATATCGTGATGTGATTGCACTAGCAGCTACGTGAAATCTCCGTGTAGCATTGATGGCTGTCGATTTTGATAGTGCTTTTGATCGGCTGCGACGTGGTTATTCTTTGCTGTCGTGTAGCGGATGGGCTTCCTGGCCCGCTTCACTGGTACGCTACGTCGTCTCTACGCCAGCGCCCGGTCACTTGTCCAGGCTAGCGACTGTATCGCCGGACCGGTACCGATCCGTCGCTCCTTACGTCAGGAATGCCCGCTGTCAATGCTCCTCTACCTCTCGCCCTGGAGTCACTTACTGGGAGTTTCACGATGCGCTTTTCAGGGTTCACCATGCAATAATAGACCTTCCGCTGTCGCGTCTATGCAGACAGCCTGTTGATGCTGGTACGGTCATGGGAAGAGACCATATGTGTACTTGATCTGATCACGTACGGGGATGTGGCAGGCAATGCTGTCAGTGTTGCCAAATCTACAGCGATGCCAATTGGTCACGGACTCAAGAGAAAAACTGACGCCTCTGCCTTGGGCCCAGAGCTTCCGATATGTTGGCATCATCATTACGTCCACAACATGCCACTCTGCAGCAGTCAACTTCCGGCGCGCCCTCCATGTCACTCGCTTGATCGTTCGGCAACATCGCCTCCACCGTCTTGATGCTTTGCAACGTGTGAAATATCTGAACGTGCAAGTAGTTTCAAGCTGGTGCACATAGCATGGCTCCTTCCGATGTCGCCGGTGATTGGTCGCAGTCTGTAGGCCACGTTGGTCTAGTTCCTAACGGCTGGTAACATTTTTAAGATCATTTATGATACACTCACCCTCCTCCAGAAAGTTGGGGGACTTGGACTCACCAGCGTTCGGTGTCGTGCGGTTTTCTTACATCTGAACACCATGAACCAACAGTGGTAGATAAATTCTTGGACTTATACACGCTGTGCTCCATCTCTCCCCCTGTGTCAATAGGACATGTTGCACCTTTATATGCGCATCTGTCTGTCTTCTTCTTGTGGATCGTAGCTATGTACGCACTGACCTCCCAAGTACGTGCCTGTGACGTCCAAAGGATTTCTACATTCCATTCCTGCGTGGTGTACTTTGCAATAACGTTGAGATGCAGTGGTGTGACACAACTTTCATTAGCATATCTCCCGACATCAGTCTGGGCGACGTGGTATCATGTCACCAGTGGAAAATTTACCATTAACCAGCGTTTACTTATGATTTGTTTAATGGACACTCCTTTATGCTTCACCTGTCACTCGGTGGATGATGACGCCCACTGCCTCACTGCGCCGGTGTTAGTGTAGTCTGGACGGTGGACGCTGGGGCTACAAATGGTCGCCTGTTTCCTCCGCGCCACTCCATCAGTGGTCTAACCATACGCTGTCATTCTCATGGAGGACGTGTGTATCCGTGCAGCCAAGACTCATGCGATAGTCTGGGTCAAAGGTTGGACAGTCGCCTGCTTTTATGAAGACGGTGACAACTCGCGGCTTGGTCTTTCGACCCTCCTACAGAATGAGCATGTGGTGATAGAACGACGTTCTCGCTACCGCGCATGTTTCGCCAACACACGTTGTTTCACGCCCCCAGCTGGCGCAGCGCCAGGTGCCGCACTGTCCTTGTTTTCCATTCCGTCTCCCTTATCTACCACTCTTGTGTCACACGATAAAATGTCATAATTACAGTTAAGTATCTCCTTCCCTGACTGTTCCTTCTTGTCGACTTCCGGTTGGTTGACGGTGTTAGGGACGCCGTGGCTAGGCCTGGTGTGGTCGACCTTGTCCACTCCGCCCCCTCCCCCCCCCCCCCGCCCTCCCTGCTATGAAGCTGGAGACGACCTGTAGGTACTCATATCCCATCATCTTTATCTTTTGTCTGCTTACAAGGAACGATCAGTTTTCCCCATTGTATTTTCTGACGTTATCTGCTGGTTTGGTGTATTGTTTGCGTATCTATAAAGTTTATATTTCTGTCTCATGTTCCACAAAAGAAAAATTAATTAATTTAATTAATAAAAATGTAGAGTGCTGGGAAAAAAATCTGTAGAGAACTTAAAAGAAGGGATGTTCCGCTTGCAGCGCCGAACACACCGGACGTGTTTACTCTTCAGCTCCACCACAGCATTTCGAGTAATAGCAGTTCGTTGTTTACGTGGCGTGCTGTGACTGTTTTGAGCGGTTATTTGTCGTTCCCATCTTTTGTGTTGATTTAAATGTGTTTTTGGTAGCGCTTCCGACCGCTGCATTGTCAGCATGTCATCCAATTTGAAACCACATAAAGTTACGGTTAGTTTTGCTTTTGACAAGTCTGTCCGTAATATGCAGCCAAGTTCCTTCGAAATTAATCATTGGTTAGTGGAAACGTGTGGTGTTACATCAGATCAGGTTCACACGGCATATTTTGACACTAAGCTTTACGTTTTCTTTGTAAAATCCTCGAAACCCCTCAAAGCGGACAGATAGTTACTTAAACATGGCAATCAGGTTTCTTTCCGTCGTAGAGATGGGCCAGTTAGTGTTGCCGTCCTTGTCAGTGCTGATGTTGAATATTCCAAGGTGTGAGTTTTCAACTTGCCACTGGAACTAGGTGATTAGTATCTTAAGGATGTGTTGCTTATATCTGGTGATGTTAAGGGCATTCCCTGGGAACGCTGGTCGAGTCAACACCGCCTTCAATACTATAATGGTATACCTTCGTCGTGATGCACATTAAACAGATCATCCAGTCACGTCTCCAGATTTGTGATTATCTGATCCATGTTACTTATGGTGGTCAAGTGGAAACATGCTTCTCATGTAATGAGAGTGTTCACCAATGTATCAATTATCGGTAGCGGGCTTTTGTTCTCACAAATTCTCCTCAACAGCGACGTAAATTGTCGGTAGGAGATCTCTTTCGTCCTGGTGATGATTATAGTGGCAGTCCACAGCCCGATCTGAGTTTATCCGCGAGCAATCGACGGCGCTTCGGCTACGCAGCCCTCGGAGGTTCCGTCATTGAATCTGGTACTGCAGGTGTCGTCCCAGGTCGTTTTTCTTGTCGCCTGTTGAGCCTGTTGTTCCGTCCCTGACTGTTTAGTTTAGTTCGTTACGTTTTCCATTGATCAATAGCACGGAAAAACTGTTATGAAGTGGAACGTGTCAAATGCACAAGAAATGCGCACAGGAAACAAGGTTTTTTTTACGTTATAGTGTTATACCTAAATATTTCTATTATCTTTTCCATTCCCTTAAATGGCACAAAATGCATATGTTACATCTCCAGATTTATTTACTCATATTCAAGAATTCATCTATGCTATAGAAGGAGTTGCCAAGGAGGTATGATTTCAATTTGTTTTTGAAACTATTACTGCTGTCTGTCAGACATTTTATTTATCTGGTAATTTATCAAAAAGTTTTATAGCAGCATATTTTACCCCTTTCTGTGCCAAAGATAGGTAAAGTAAAGGATAGTGTAGGTCTTTCTTTTATCTGGTAATCATGAATGTCGCTGTTGATTTTGAACTGGTCCATGTTGTTGAGAAAAAATTTCATTGCTGAGTAAATGTACTGTGAAGCAGTTGTAAGAATTCCTAACCTTTTAAACAGATGCCTACAAGATGTGCGACTATGAACCCCACATATTATTCTAACTACTTTCTTTTGAGCAGTGAATACCTTTTGCCTAAGTGTTGAGTTGCCCCATAATATTATTCCGTATGACATCAGAGAGTGGAAGTATGCAAAGTATGTTAGCTTACTAATTTCTACATCCTAAAAATTGGCAATTATTCTGATTGCAAAAGTTGCTGAACCTAGTCGCTTTAGGAGATCCAAAATATGACTTTTCCAATTAATATTCTCATCTATATGTACGCCCAAAACTTAGTATGTTCTACCCTGGCTACTGACTTCTTTTGATGTGTTATGTTTATTGAAGGGTTTATACTTTTTTCAGCAGAAAATTGGATGTACTGTGTTTTTCAAAGTTCAGAGTAAGCCCATTCGCAGAAAACCAATTAATAACTTTTCCAAAGTCCTTATTTGTATCATTTTCTATTGGACTTTCTTTTACTGGATTAATAATTATGCTTGTATCATCAGCAAACAGTGTCAGTTCAGCATCTTGTTTCACTTAAGAAGGGAGGTCATTCACATATGCCATGATCGGACCTTGTGGAACACCTAATGTAATTTCACCCCAGTTAGAGGAAGTGGCAAACTCCCTTGAATCACGTGAAGCATATAAAGAGACTTTTTGCTTCCTGTTCTGTAGATATGACTTATATTCTGTTCCATTTATACCACAGAATTGTAATTTGTCTAACATAATGTCATGGTTCACACAATCAAATGCTATGGATAAGTCACAGAATATTCCTACTGGTGACATTTTACTGTTTAAAGACTCTATTATGTGGACATTTCTGAAATCCGAACTGTGATTTACTAAGTATCCCATTATTATTGAGATGGCTAACCACTCTTGAGTACATTACTTTCTCAAAGATTTTTGAAAATGCTGTAAGCAAGGATACTGGCCGGTAATTATTGACATCTGTTGTTTCCCCCTTTTCGTAGAGAGGACTGACAATGTCTGGAAAAATACCCTGAGTCAGTGACGCATTACATAGATGAGACTCAAAACATCAGCTGCAATTGCTCCACATTGTTTTAATAACTTGTTAGAGATGTCATCTACTCCAACAAAACATTTATTTTTCAAAGATTTAATAATTTTCCTTATTTCACAAGAGATTGTTAGATGAAACTTAATCTTACTAAAATTTTTCAAAAGTGACTCTTCCATGTACTGCCTGGCTTTTTCTTTTGACCTATTCCCACCAACTTTTTCTCCTAAATATATTGGCTACCTGTGTACTCTTGGTTAAGATGGTCTCATTCTCTTTAACAGTAATACTACCTATCCCAGTGGTTACTTTTCCTGTCTCCCTTCTAACAACATTCCATATTGATTTGATTTTATTGCTGGAGTTGTTAATTTCTTCTCTAACATACATATTTATTGATTTCCTTACAGCTTTTCTCAGTATGTTACAATAATTTTTATAGTGTAAAACTACTTCTGGATCTTTACTAGTTCTTGCTGTCTCATACAGTTTTCTTTTTCTTTCTGAAGACACTTTAATACCTGTAGTAATCCAAGATTTCTTTGAAAAGTTTGTGGTGTTACATTTAGTAATTTTCTTTGGAAAACAATGTTCAAAAAGGGATATAAATTTATCAAGAAATATGCTGCATTTATAAATAGCATTTGGCTCATTCTATACATCTTCCCAGTTTACATTTCCTAAACTTTCTCTGAAGTGTTCTATAGATATCGGGTGAGCACCCTCACACTTTTACTTAATGGTTTCTGAAGTGTACGCCCTGTTAGGTTTTGTAAGTTAATCAGTCAGTTGTGCATCATGGTCAGATAATCCATTTACCACAGGGAAAGCATGTGTTTGTTCTACATCCTCTTGCTGTACAAATACATTATCTATTAGAGTACTACTGTCCTGAGCTATACGTGTAGGGAAATTGATCACTGATTCTAAGTTATATGTTGTTAACAACACTTCTAGTTCACTTTTCCTATCAGAATTGCTTAGAAAGTTAACACAGAAATCACCACAGATTAATAACTTCTTCTTTTTGTCTGACAGACAGCATAATAGGGAGTCACATTTTTATGAATAGCTCCCAATCTCTTAGTGGAGACATGTACACTGTTGCTAACATCAACACAACATTATCTAGCTGAAGTTCACATGCACAGACCTCAAAGTGCTGATCAACACAAAATTGGCTTACTTCAACAGTTCTGTATTTATACTCTTGTTTTATGCCGTATGATCCACCGAGGGCTACTTTTGCGTGATCCAGCGCGGGCATATTCAGATCTTGTGCTTGACCCCCTACTCATCCGGCTGTTAAGGCGATTTTTCCTCACGGCAGGCGTAAACAACGTGCCCAACCGGATCGCGCTGTCTCTCGCAGTAAATCACGGCGTGGGAATAGTCACCCTACCTTGGTGGACCCGTCTATGGAGTCGGCAATGGATTGATGGTCGGAATGTGACATAGATGTAATTTACATTGGTCCCATTTTTTATGCATAGTCTGGCAGGGTCAAACGGTGGCGCACTCGAAACTTTACGTAGGGGAGCTCCCTTATCTTTTGCGTAAAAATCCTCGGAACCTTCTGCTGGATGGTGACTTCCACTGCCTGTTGCGTCCCGTTGACCAGTCACCTCATTTTAATTTTAGTGGTGATCCCCACGAATTGGTTCTTACGATGCTTTTGAGGGATGTTTGGGAATATAAATTTCCAACGTTGACGGAATTAATCTTTTTTTACTGCGAAGTCTAGTAGCAGACTTGACAGTTTTTATTTGTCCATGTTTTGTGTTATCAGATTCTTGCAGTCGGCGTAATTTCTGCGCCTTTCACTGGTCACTGAGCTATTTCAGTGACTATGATCCTCGCTCAACATCACGTGAAATATTCTCGTGCTCAGTGGATGCTCCAAGTTTCCCGTCTTGCTGACGAGTGCGCTGAAGCCGTGATTGGTGCTGATTGGGAGTTTTGCCTCCTGTCGGTAGAGCTTTACCCATCTTTATATGGATGGTGGTCTGTGTATGCAAAGCCGCGAATTCTATAAACGCTGATAGGTTATTGTTATGTCGCCGCCTTTATCAGCACCGGTTGTATGGTTGGCATTTGATGGACAGTGTGGTGAAAGATGAAGAAAAGAAAATGCTACAGCATTTGGTTAGAAACCGAAAGGTTGTACCATCAAATCTCAGACAGTTCAGTCTTTTTTACCCTGCCCTTCAACCTAAAATAAAAAAGGGGATGGCGCCTCTGACTAGTAATTAATATGTCCTGGATTCCGGATTAGAATCTCGCCACTGATTAAATTTTGAGTAAAAATCATCGGCAATGTCGGAAGAAGGCTTCCGCCATAAGAAGTTACCCTCTTTCTGCCCAAACCACCTCCGCTGGGACCTTGCATAGTCGGCTGTGCGGGTCTCCCGCATATTCCCCTACGCTCCTCGGAGTATGGGACCGCTTCATCATCTTTCTGCCAACGGTCTTGTCAATGAGGTCGGAGGAATGGACAGAGGTTCAGGGCATTCTCTTGCCGTTATGGTGGGAACCTACCTCTAAAAGGCGGAAGAATCAGCAGGGAACGGGATTAGGATGCAGAAGACATTGGAAACCGCTACATAATTTGTGTCTACAGGGCATGTGACCTGTAACTGAATAAGTGTCATGATGGTCTCTCCATTGATAAAAGATTCCGGAAGAGTCCGCCATTCGGATCTCCAGGAGAGGACTGCCAAAAGGGAGGTGATTATGAGAAAAAGATTGACAACGAAAGGGTAACGTTCTACGATTCTGGGTGCAGAATGTCAGAATTATGAAAGTGGCAGGGAAACCAGAAAATCTGAAAACGGAAATGCTAAGGCACAGTATATATATATATATATATATATATATATATATATATATATATATATATATATATTGTGGGGATCAGTGAAGTGAGGATTTCTGGTCAGACAAGTATAGGATAATATCAATAGCAACAAAAAATAGTGTAACAGCAGTAGGATTCGTTAAGGATGAGAAGGTGGGGAAGAGAGTGACCTATTGTGAACATCTCAGTGATAGGGTTGTCGTTATCAGAATTGGCAGCAAGCCAACACCGACAAAAATTTGGTCGATGCGAACACCAGCATCTCATCAGCTGATGTGAAGTCTTCTACGCTTCTGCCTCCGGCTTGCTGAGAGCCAAACTGGTGATGATTGGGACACCATCAACCTGTCGCTCTATCCGGGAGGTGCGCTGAAAGTTGCTGCCCTAAACGTACACTCTTTGACATAAAACTCGACCGGCGGCCGGCCGCTTCAGAGGCTAAGTCCGCGCCGATCGCGACATGGGACAATAAAACTGGCCAACTCGCTAATTCTCTAAGTCCGGTTATCTGCACAATCTGGCAACACTGCAGACTGCGGCACTTCCTGGAAGAAAACTTGTCCCATGATAGAGAAACATTAGGCTGATTACGCCTGTGGTCTAGCGGTAGCGTGCGTTGTTTCTGTTCGTAGTGTCAGTGGATCGAGAGCAGCTGGCATAAAATATTTTTATAGCCTCTTCTGTCTGAATGCTGAAGACGTGAATGTAATGGTAGCGCAGATTCAATCTATTTCGCTTTCTGACACACCGATATCAAAATTTTATCCAGTAACGATTTTGCGGCAGATTTCCTGCAGACTGTCCTTCTCTGGACGCCGTATGCGGCAAAGCTCCGGGATCCATTTGCTGGCTACCGGCAGCGGCCGTGGCGACAGCAGCGGCGCTGCACTCCCCCGTTCTTTATCGAAAGCGCCTGCTCCCGCTCATCGCTTTTGATGATTTAAAACGCTTTATTATTAAATGTTGCTCCACAGAAAATTTCTACGATTTCCATTCACGCTCAAAAGCAACGGAGACAGACGCCCTGATTAGTAGGCGGGTATTATATTACATTAATCGGCAAGAGCTGGGTATGGCCCGAAATTAATTTTAGAGAGTGGGACGAAATTAAACCACCTCGCTACATTCGATGAATTTATAAATGCTTCATACCTCGTTTCTTTTCCTTTCAAACTCAATTATTTGTGCTACTTTTGGTCAATGTTCGGATGTTTTCGTCAAGCCGGGGTGAGCGTCTGTGGTGTAAAGTGTATTACAGTTCTTGTTTCATTCCTTATGGTAACTCTATGCGATAAACTGTGTGAATACCTTGCAATGCATGCTCTGTAGCAGTGCAGGAACACTGCACATTTGGAGTTCCATGTATGGGTTCATGACGTATTTAATGTTGACGGAAGTGATAGTTAAGGTCATCAGATTTAGACCAGAAAAATTTGTCGTTTTGGAGGTTTCAGAGAACGGAAAGGAATTGCTAACGCCGGTGTTAGAAAACGTTTACAGTTAAATGCTATTGCAAAAATTTAGAAGAGGGGAACTATATTAATCAACATGTGCACTTCATAAACAACCTTCTGACATGTTAGACCTATATGACGAACAAAACTCAAATTTATATCGTTGACAGTCGCTTTGAATCTTTTCAGGATCTATTTTACAGTGAAGCACCTTGGCATTTGCAAAGCAGACATCCATGATATTAACTTAATTTACTAAGTCGAATCGGACGAAGATTGATGTTTAAAGGCATTCTTCAGATTTCGTATAAAGAATTTTTACTAGCCGTTTGCAACTCCATTAATTAAAATGGAAAATAAAAGGTTGTAGTCAGCGGCTTCCAGCGAGATTCGAACTGCTATGTCATACAGTACGACCACCGCAACGCACAAGGGAACCTCTTTTTTTTTAAATTTGCTTTTTTTTCTTTTACTTTTTTTGATGATTACCCCTTTTTTCTCTCTTATTTTAAAGCCCCTTAGGAAAATGGCAATAAAAAAAGAAACTAAGTGCCACCGCCACTTTTCATCCTATAACAAAAAAAAAAAAAATCTGGTCCACTTCAGGCGTTGGCCCCTGACTAAACCTACCCCAAGAGCTGCCTATATACCAGGGGAAATATGGGAATTCAAGGTTAGGGCTATCATTACAAACAAAACAAAATCTTCCTTTTTCTGAATTTTATTTTTATTTTGATTTTTATTTTTTTTATTTTTGTTGTGTAATTGATCAGACGCCTTCTGCGCCCCGCTGGTAATATGTTGAGTCACGTCTTCTCGAAATTGGTGTGTTCCGTTCAATAGTTCAGAAATGTTCATTGGTTCAAACTGGAAACCTTCTTCACTCTTGGCTTAACACATTCCAGCTGCGAGGCGGGTCGTGGAAAGCACTCCCAAGGAAGTTCCAGAAAAATTGTCTGTATTTTGGGTGGCGGACAACGACATAATGACGGTCGTTGAGGTATGTCCAAAAATCGAGTACAGAGTCTACAGTTTGTCCAACTAGGTAGTGAATGGCATGTCCGCGAATCCAATTCACAGCATTGGTCTTTGTCCGAGGAAAATAGTCACGTCCCGGAACTAATAATGAAAGGGGAGTATTCCGATTCAGAATGTCCCTCGTTAGTCTGGCGTGAGGTCAGTCGCTTGACGGCGCGTAACTGCGCGGGCCCGCCCGCTGCCGGCGCGCCGTAAGGCAGGGAAGCTCGCACTGGGGCGTATCGCTTTCCAGTCGGGTGTTCCGCGGCAGTCCTCACAGGGGAAGTGATGCGTCTCTCACAGCCTCTCCTTCCCAAGTGGCTCTTTCCGCCTTCCCGTGGTGCCAGATGTTAAGCTCGGCATTCTGCCTTGCAACAAAAGGGAGAGCTGCGACCCAACCCGATGCGAAAGCGAAGGGTGCGTGGCACAGGGGGAGCTGTGTCGAGGGACCGAACACCAGTCCCTTTCTTTTCTTTTCGCAGGGCACAGACCAGCGGGTGCTCTGCATGCCGGCGACTTCGTTTGTCGGCGTGGGATCACGGCGCGAATCGGCAAGGGTGCTTCGCCGCGCCCCTGGGTAACCGGGGCGTGTTCTGCCAAACCCAGGAGGTGGTGACATCGCCTGGGCTAGGTTAGATGGGCCCAGACCGCTGAACGACTGGGGGACCGACCCACCACCTGAGTAGGAGTGGGTCCTTGGCCTTCTGGTGGAAGCTTGGGCAAGTAGGCGGCGAAGGGCGAGGGGTGCATCCGCCTCTCCGGAGTGCGGGGTGCAGTTGCCGAGGAGCGTCGTGTGAAATCGTCGACGACGGGGCCATCGATGGGGACCAGTGCGCTGGCGACGGCGCGCTGAACCCGGCAGCTCTGGTATGCCCTTGACCTAGGGGCGAGGTCGGTGGGCGAGCTGCAGAAGTCCTCCCCCATGCCAGAGGAGCCGGTCCGGGGCAAGAGACGGGCTCCCACTTCTTTCTTATCACTCGTATACAATGGCCACACCAGAGACGAGTGATATTAGTGCGCCTTCGAGAGTTTCTGTTGCGCCTGATCCCTCTCTACAGGACGAGGTGGGACAGGCTGAGGAGGATTACACAGTAATGAGGAGACACTCACAAATTACGTTGCTCCTGGAGCAAAGCATTAAAAATGGCAAAATAAGCCAAGCAGCAATATTGCAGATTAAGAATGAATTGGCTGCGTGGGCAATTGCTCATGCCAAATTAGAAGGAAGAGTAGAAGAGTTAGAGAAAGAAAACACTCGGTTAAGACAACAACAACAACAACAACCGAGCAAGACCTGGGCGGCGGTGGCTGCACAAGCCCCCACCAGACAAAACAATACAAAAAAAGCAATAGACAGGGTAACAAAGAAACAGGAGACGGCGGTCTTTCTTAGGACCTTGCCTGGAAAAGACACAAGTGTCAAAAGGATACAGGAACTCCTGACTACCACAATTGACCCTGTCAAAGACAAAATTAAGATTCAATGTGTCAAACCAAGCCGCAACTCGGTAATAGTAGAGGTTGCGTCTGAAGAAGACAAAACCAAATTGCTTGAAAATCCCAAACTAAATGCAGTTGTTATATGTGAACCCCCAAAGAAAAGGAACCCTTTAGTCATATTGTACGACGTTCCAACAGTAATGACAAATGAGGAACTGTCTGAAGCAATAAGGAAACAAAATTTTGAGGATATAGATGAAAGCGAATTCCAAAGCAGTTTTAAACTAAGATTCAAAACGGGTCCTCGGGACCGGGATGTCGTACATCACGTTGCCGAGGTCTCCGCAACAATGTGGAGAAAGATAACAGTACTGGGCAGACTATACGTGGGATTTCACGCTATTAATACAAAAGACTACATTGTGGTACCTCGCTGTCATAATTGCGGCGACTTGGACCACATCCTGAGGCACTGCACCAGGGGGTCGGCCTGCTCCAAATGCGGTGATAATGGACACACCCGGAAAGACTGTAAGGCCACAGGTGTCTGCATCCCTTGTAAGAGTCGTGGCAAGAAGTCTTGTGGAGCCACAGGACGAAACTGCCCTACCTACAGGATGCTCGAACAAAGATTGATCTCACGTATCGACTATGGCTGAAAACGGCATATCATGCAGGATGCCAAAGCGTAAATCCCCGAGCAAAAGGAGGAGGGCTGCTATGAGAGCAAGTAGGTTCAGGAACTTCCTGAAGTCGCTCATCAGCATTCAAACAGCTGATAAATCCATACAGACAGAGTCCCCCACCAGGGACATTGGTATTCAAACTGAGCTCCCTTCAGAGGTTAGAGCACCCTCCTCCCAATGCCGGGACACGCTGCCGATTAAAAATCTACAACGGCAAGAGCATCTTGAGTACACCATGCAATCAGCAAGACTGGAGCAGCCGACTACCCTGACCACTGCCTTACGTCATGTGGTCCGAGTTGGACATGAGTACGGACGAAGTGTAACCTTCTCGGTGATGGAGGCTGTGGACAGGATACAATTAAAGTCGGTGAACCTCCCCACTGACTTCGGAGCACTGCGGGACCTACTCAAAAAAGTCTTTGAAAGACGGGGAGAGAAATTTGACCTTGACGACATCTACCATCAATCAGTGATAGCACACGGTCGACTGGCACATGACTGGAATGAAAACTGGCCGCATGACCACACACATACCTACTTTCCATGGCGACTAGAATAAAAATCGGACAACTCAACAGTCATAACAGTCGACTAGTAATGCAGGAGCTCCGTAAGGAAGTGGTGGAAAAGAGACTGGACGTACTCTGTTTACAGGAGCCGTACTCTCTGGCTGGAAAAGTTGCGTTCACTGCCGCAACATGGCAAACTGTCAGCAGTGGGGATAACCCCAGAGCGGCTATCATAATAACAAACACGGCACTACGTGCAACCCCCTTGTCACAGTTTTCCAATAGTCACTGCAACGTCGTGGAGATACAATTTCCGGCGGGAACTGTTATCATTATTAATATGTACTTCCAGTACGGAGAGAGAATCGAACAGCATATTGACCATCTAGTGAGTGTGGCCACGGCGTTGCGGGGACGCAAAATTATTATAACTGCCGACATAAACGCCAAGTCCCCCCTATGGTACAGTGGCACAAGGGATGAGAATGGAGCCAAAGCTGAAGAAATGATAATGGCTCTCCAACTAGTGGTGGCAAACAGACCAGGAAATCCCCCCACCTATGTGGCTGGAGGGGGACAGGGTACCAACATTGACGTGACGTTGGTCACGCCAAACACAGTAAATATACTCAAAGAGTGGAAAGTGGAAGACAATGCCACCACTAGTGATCATAATCTAATCACTTTCATTGTGGGAGACAGAGAGTGCCGCTGGGCCATGGGGTGGGAGGTGCAAAGGAACTTCAGGAAAACAGATTGGGAACGCCTAGCCAGAGAGTGCGACATCCCTCCATTACCAGAAGTAGACGAAGGACAAGACTTGAATGTGGACGACAGAGCAGAAGGACTGGTACGCGCAGTAACAAGAGCGATTGAGGCGGCCGTACCAACCAGGAGAAGAGCCGTGGCAGCCACACCGGCACCATGGTCAGCCGAACTCCAGGAACTACGTCAGTCAGTCAGGAGACTGAGGAAACACTACCAGCGCAGTGTCGTCTGGTGGGAAAAGCAAAGATGGCTCCAGTTATACCGGGAGGCAAAAGAGAATTTCCAAAAAGAATTACAAAAAACCAGAACAACCAGCTGGGAAAATTTTGTAACCAGTCAGCTGGCCCTTGACCCTTGGGGTGTGCCATACAGATTGGTGAGGGAGAAGATTCGCTCCCCAACAATGATATCAACGCTCAGGCACCGGGATGGGATGACGGAATCCTGGCAGGAAACTGCCGAGGTCCTCCTCCGGTCGCTGTTGCCTGACGATGATAGAAATGAGGACACTGAAGAGCAGCGTCAATTACGAGCAGAAGACCTTCATAGGTATGAAAATGATGTGGCGGTCCTCCCCATCTCTGAAGAGGAAGTAGATGCTCTTATCAAGTCCCTAAAGAAGGGAAAAGCCCCCGGGCCAGACGGCATTGTGGCGGAGGTAGTGCAGTTCTTAGCCCCACAGTTAGTTGCTCCACTCACACATATTTTCAATGCATGCCTCAGGCAAGGCAAATTTCCAAAAACATGGAAAACTGCGAATGTGGTGATCATTAAGAAGGGCCCTGAGAAGGACCCTGCAGAGGCCAAATCATACAGGCCCATATGCCTGCTGGACGGCTTTGGCAAACTACTCGAAAAGCTATTAGCGAACAGGTTGACCGCTCACCGCATGCTGCACGGGGTGAGCGACAGGCAATTCGGTTTCAGGCCGGGGCGATCGGCATCTGATGCAATCGCCCTAGCAGCCGAGGTCTGTGGCTCAGCCCCGTGTAAGTATGTTGTTGGCGTCATGGTAGATATCAGTGGCGCCTTCGACAACCTGTGGTGGCCTTCGCTCTTCTCCTGCTTACGGGAGAAGGAGTGCCCAGGGCTGCTATATGGGTGTCTGAGGAGCTATTGTGAAGACCGGGAGGTATGGCTATCATCCCCTAACGGGAAAGTCCGGAAAACTATCACCAAGGGCTGCCCCCAGGGCTCCGTGTTGGGTCCTCTTTTCTGGGACATCCACATGGAGCCTCTCCTGGAGAGCTTACAACAGAGCGAAGACGTGCTAGAGGTGATAGCCTACGCTGACGACCTCCTCCTGCTGGTTGGCGGCCGAAGTCGCGAGGACATAGAGCCAAAGATAGAGAGAGCAATAGACATACTGCAACTATGGTGCCGTAGGACCAAAATGACCATTTCACCAACCAAATCGACTTACTTACTACTCAAAGGACAGTTAATAAGAAACCCGACTGTGAGAATCAACGGAATGCCTGTTCTCAGAAGACGAGAGACACGTTACTTAGGAATCATCATCGATGAAAGGTGTAATTTTGCAAAGCACATAGAAACTGTGACCCAGAAAGCACTACAATCACTAAATAATCTGATTACCATAGGACACAAGAGATTCCACCTCCCGCCTCCATTAATTAAACTCTATCACAACAGCATACTGACGTCAATAGTGGGTTACGGTTCGGGAGTCTGGGCTCACAGGCTCACGAGGGTGGTGCCTGCTATGACGGTGAGGAGAGTACAAAGGAACATGATATTAAGGTCTGTGGGAGCTTACAGAACATCTCCAGGAGGAGCCTTGTTGATCATAATGGGACTCTGTCCCCTAGATATAAAGATTAGGGAACAGGCTGCCTGGTACTGGGTAAAAAAGGGAGTTATTACCAAGGTAGAAGAAATTATGGGAGCACCAGTCAGGGACAAAGGGGAGGTTAGGGAAAGAGGGGTAAACCTATGGCAGGAAATATGGGAGTCGGATGATACTGGTAGAAGAACCTTTCAGTTCCTACCAGACGTAAGGGACAGACTGAAAATGAAGTATTTCGAACCAACACGGGGATTGTTCCACTTTCTCACCGGTCATGGCCCCTATCCGACATATCTTTGTCGGTTTGGGAAAAAGGCTACGCCTGCGTGTGACTGTGGCGCACCGGAGGGTACTCCCGACCATGTGGTTTATGAGTGCCCCCTTTTCGATGATGTAGCCGAGACACTGAGACGACAACTACCTAGCACAAACACCTATGACCTTTTAAGACAGGAAGAGACATTTCACACACTAAATACATTGGCAAATGAGGTATCACAAAAAGTATTGAAAACTTTCTTGAGAGATCTTCATGCTTGAGTAATAGACAACACTGATGCGACCACCGCCCCAATCCCATACCGCCGGTTCGTGGACAGGTCGACTTACAGTTGGAATCCGCCACGAATAGGACCAGGGGGACTGGGGCAAATCCTGATAAAGACAACGCACCGATAATGACATAAAGTAGGAAGTAGACTTAGTCAATTAGAATAGGATAGTAAGTTAGGAACCTGCAGCGATAATTAACCCTTGCCTGCCCTGTGCCAGGGGCTTGCTCATAGGGATTAGCTCTATGAGCAGGGCATCAAGTAGGTTTATATCATCAACTGGCACAATTGTAACGCTGCAGGCAGTTAGAGTTAGAATTAACCTGTTGTAGAAATTAGAAATTATGCTAGCTAGTAAACTAAGAAGTAGTCTGCCTAGTAAATATCGTAGAACTGTCTGTAGATAAGAAAAACAAATGTTTAGCTGCTATTGTAAATGTAGGAAAATAGGACCCACTAATCATTAAGGTGGTGGGTTATTATTGTATAATTATTATGAAATGAAATAAAGATTTTTTTTTTTAAAAAAAAAAAAATGTCCCTCGTTAGAAAAGCCACAATATGACGAATAACCTCTGAGCTAACGACACACTGACGACCACAGACGGACTATAGTCACTGCAATGTTGCCTGAGCCTCAAAACGCAACCTTAAAACACAGAAATTAATTATACTTTCTAAGTGTCTCATCTTACAGTGGATTCTATCGTACGAGTCTTCGATGTGGAAAACGAATGTCAAGTGAATTTAGCGAGGTAATGCCGGCCCACACCCGGAAGTAAATGCACTATCAGAGTGTTGACAAATACTTGCTACGACGCTGGCATTTCTCGGTTCCCTTACGAGGCAGCTCTTCAGCGAAATGCTTGTCGTGATTCTCCGATACGGTCCTTCAGAGTGGAGACGCGCGCGCACGTTTGGTTTTTATGCAGCGTTCGCCCCTGATGGTTTCTGACGTCGCTTTGTGGGCTATGTCTACATTTGAGACATTCAATTATCATTAATCCAGAATGATATAAGTTTCAGCTTCCGGCGTGGAAGAAGGCTGTTGACGCCGACATTATATCATTTCAACGTAGGGAAAGCAAAACGGGTCATTCAATGTTTCTCATTCAACATAAAGCATGTGAGATAATTTTCCGTAACGTTCATAATCATCTAAAAATACAAACGAAGTAAAAATACATCTGAAGCTTATTCGAATTGAATATAATGGTAGATACCAAACGCTTTGCACCTCGATGTCGAATTTGTCCACGTGCAATCTTTTGCAACATACAAAAAGAATGTCATGATTACCACGAGAATGAAGAAATATGTTGGTACGGATGGAAGCAAGAAGAGACGCAGTCAACAAATATTCGATTCCTCATGGCATTCATTTCATTTGAGACGTAAGAAGAGTTAAAGCGGGATATTACTTTCGTCCCCCCATGAACCATGGACCTTGCCGTTGGTGGGGAGGCTTGCGTGCCTCAGCGATACAGATGGCCATACCGTAGGTGCAACCACAACGGAGGGGCATCTGTTGAGAGGCCAGACAAACATGTGGTTCCTGAAGAGGGGCAGCAGCCTTTTCAGTAGTTGCAGGGGCAACAGTCTGGATGATTGACTGATCTGGCCTTGTAACATTAACCAAAACGGCCTTGCTGTGCTGGTACTGCGAACGGCTGAAAGCAAGGGGAAACTACAGCCGTAATTTTTCCCGAGGACATGCAGCTCTACTGTATGATTAAATGATGATGGCGTCCTCTTGGGTAAAATATTCCGGAGGTAAAATAGTCCCCCATTCGGATCTCCGGGCGGGGACTACTCAAGAGGACGTCGTTATCAGGAGAAAGAAAACTGGCGTTCTACGGATCGGAGCGTGGAATGTCAGATCACTTAATCGGGCAGGTAGGTTAGAAAATTTAAAAAGGGAAATGGATAGGTTAAAGTTAGATATAGTGGGAATTAGTGAAGTTCGGTGGCAGGAGGAACAAGACTTTTGGTCAGGTGATTACAGGGTTATAAATACAAAATCAAATAGGGGTAATGCAGGAGTAGGTTTAATAATGAATAAAAGAATAGGAGTGCGGGTTAGCTACTACAAACAGCATAGTGAACGCATTATTGTGGCCAAGATAGACACGAAGCCCATGCCTACTACAGTAGTACAAGTTTATATGCCAACTAGCTCTGCAGATGATGAAGAAATAGATGAAATGTATGACGAGATAAAAGAAATTATTCAGGTAGTGAAGGGAGACGAAAATTTAATAGTCATGGGCGACTGGAATTCGTCAGTAGGAAAAGGGAGAGAAGGAAACATAGTAGGTGAATATGGATTGGGGGGAAGGAATGAAAGAGGAAGCCGCCTTGTAGAATTTTGCACAGAGCATAACTTAATCATAGCTAACACTTGGTTCAAGAATCATGAAAGGAGGCTGTATACATGGAAGAAGCCTGGAGATACTGACAGGTTTCAGATAGATTATATAATGGTAAGACAGAGATTTAGGAACCAGGTTTTAAATTGTAAGACATTTCCAGGGGCAGATGTGGATTCTGACCACAATCTATTGGTTATGAACTGCAGATTGAAACTGAAGAAACTGCAAAAAGGTGGGAATTTAAGGAGATGGGATCTGGATAAACTGAAAGAACCAGAGGTTGTAGAGAGTTTCAGGGAGAGCATAAGGGGACAATTGACAGGAATGGGGGAAAGAAATACAGTAGAAGAAGAATGGGTAGCTCTGAGGGATGAAGTGGTGAAGGCAGCAGACGATCAAGTAGGTAAAAAGACGAGGGCTAATAGAAATCCTTGGGTAACAGAAGAAATATTGAATTTAATTGATGAAAGGAGAAAATATAAAAATGCAGTAAATGGAGCAGGCAAAAAGGAATACAAACGTTTCAAAAATGAAATCGACAGGAAGTGCAAAATGGCTAAGCAGGGATGGCTAGAGGACAAATGTAAGGATGTAGAGGCTTGTCTCACTAGGGGTAAGATAGATACTGCCTACAGGAAAATTAAAGAGACCTTTGGAGAGAAGAGAACCACTTGTATGAATATCAAGAGCTCAGATGGAAACCCAGTTCTAAACAAAGAAGGGAAGGCAGAAAGGTGGAAGGAGTATATAGAGGGTTTATACCAGGGAGATGTACTTGAGGAGAATATTATGGAAATGGAAGAGGATGTAAATGAAGATGAAATGGGAGATAAGATACTGCGTGAAGAGTTTGACAGAGCACTGAAAGACCTGAGTCGAAACAAGGCCCCGGGAGTAGACAACATTCCATTAGAACTACTGGTGGCCTTGGGAGAGGCAGTCATGACAAAACTCTACCATCTGGTGAGCAAGATGTATGAGACAGGCGAAATACCCACAGACTTCAAGAAGAATATAATAATTCCAATCCCAAAGAAAGCAGGTGTTGACAGATGTGAAAATTACCGAACTATCAGTTTAATAAGTCACAGCTGCAAAATACTAACGCGAATTCTTTACAGACGAATGGCAAAACTGGTAGAAGCTGACCTCGGGGATGATCAGTTTGGATTCCGTAGAAATGTTGGAACACGCGAGGCAATACTGACCTTACGACTTATCTTGGAAGAAAGATTAAGAAAAGGCAAACCTACGTTTCTGGCATTTGTAGACTTAGAGAAAGCTTTCGACAATGTTGACTGGAATACTCTCTTTCAAATTCTGAAGGTGGCAGGGGTAAAATACAGGGAACGAAGGGCTATTTACAATTTGTACAGAAACCAGATGGCAGTTATTAGAGTCGAGGGGCATGAAAGGGAAGCAGTGGTTGGGAAGGGAGTGAGACAGGGTTGTAGCCTCTCCCCGATGTTATTCAATCTGTATATTGAGCAAGCAGTAAAGGAAACAAAAGAAAAATTCGGAGTAGGTATTAAAATTCATGGAGAAGAAGTAAAAACTTTGAGGTTCGCCGATGACATTGTAATTCTGTCAGAGACAGCAAAGGACTTGGAAGAGCAGTTGAACGGAATGGACAGTGTCTTGAAGGGAGGATATAAGATGAACATCAACAAAAGCAAAACGAGGATAATGGAATGTAGTCAAATTAAGTCGGGTGATGCTGAGGGAATTAGATTAGGAAATGAGACACTTAAAGTAGTAAAGGAGTTTTGCTATTTAGGGAGTAAAATAACCGATGATGGTCGAAGTAGAGAGGATATAAAATGTAGACTGGCAATGGCAAGGAAAGCGTTTCTGAAGAAGAGAAATTTGTTAACATCGAGTATAGATTTAGGTGTCAGGAAGTCGTTTCTGAAAGTATTTGTATGGAGTGTAGCCATGTATGGAAGTGAAACATGGACGATAACCAGTTTGGACAAGAATCGAATAGAAGCTTTCGAAATGTGGTGCTACAGAAGAATGCTGAAGATAAGGTGGGTAGATCACGTAACTAATGAGGAGGTATTGAATAGGATTGGGGAGAAGAGAAGTTTGTGGCACAACTTGACTAGAAGAAGGGATCGGTTGGTAGGACATGTTTTGAGGCATCAAGGGATCACAAATTTAGCATTGGAGGGCAGCGTGGAGGGTAAAAATCGTAGAGGGAGACCAAGAGATCAATACACTAAGCAGATTCAGAAGGATGTAGGTTGCAGTAGGTACTGGGAGATGAAGAAGCTTGCACAGGATAGAGTAGCATGGAGAGCTGCATCAAACCAGTCTCAGGACTGAAGACCACAACAACAACATTACTTTCGTTTACACGAAAGACATGCCGCACATATTGATAACGAGGAAGTCTGCGTCTTCATACGTTTCCTCCTTGAAATCTGTATGCTCTCTTATATACTAAGTAGCCTGATCATTGTTTCAGTAATGTTACCCTCTTGTTTGACCCCGTAACGATGAACAGATTCCAAATGCATGTCTCTGCATGAAAATAGCTGTTCGAACCCTTCCTGGGTTGCTTTTTGTGTTTTATTGCTTGGAATTCCTGAAGCAGACCACTGTGCCTTCTCCTCTTGTGGGTTAGGTCTCAAAACTAAACCGCTTTTTATCCAATGGCATAATTTATTCAGAGAGCATCAGCACAAGACTGTCAAACAAAGCCTTCCATTTACAGTTGCAACACACTAACCAGCACTGACCGAAGTGTAATCCACGGTCATGGTCCGAAATTAGCAGCTGTCTGCTACTGTGGCAAAGTCCGTACTACACTTTCGATTCCGCAGCACCATTTTATCTGGTAACACTGTGTAGTTGCAGAGTTGTGCCAGCATGTCTGTCCTCACACTGTCAACTTTATGTATCTCACTTCTCCTGTAGCGTTGATCACAAGGAGCAGAAGTAAATGAGTGTATTCTGCATGACGTAACATTCAGTATTCCCTTCTTTCATAGCCACTCTTCATGTGCATCGATACCAAATAGGAATGTGAAAACTCTTGCGAGTGAGAGAATGACAACAACAATCGTAACAAGAACAATCAAATAATGAATAATGTTTATTCCAACGCAGAATGAGAATGGCTTTAAATATAGAAATCTATATCTATATCCATATCTATTGATCTTTGAGTTGGCACAATGCAAATATATTCTTAGCATTTAGTTACTGAATTTAGTTCGGGATGTTTGCAGAGAAAAGGAAAAGTCGGTACTTCTCGCTAGTGTAATATAATGTGAACCAGCAACTACCCTTTCCTTAGAACACGACTCAAGCAGGTCCCCAAGTAGGTACCAAGGCACTGCTGCATTCTGTTCCCTGACATTGCTCTGATGACGGTTAATACAGATAGTTCCGATTATGAAATACAAAACGTATTGCAGGTTAGTTCCTAGGATAGTAACATTAAATTTGCGTTGTAGACGGCACATGAACGTGACGACTATCCATATTACTCATCAATATAAAAAGACAATATTATGGGAATTTAGCAGGATTACTCAACATGAATTCTGAAATTGGTTGACTGACCGCACAGGTGCTAAACGTCGTCAAGAGTATACGATGGCCTAATCGCATTAGGAATATGAAAATCGTCTTCGACAGCTCGCAACTTTCACATTGCTATCTCCACCCTACTCCAGACAGCCCTCGGTGGAGCTGCACTAAGTTGCCGTTGCAATGTAAGGCCTTCAAACCGACAACAGACCACATATTGAAAAATACAAGCGAGTTCTCTTGCAGCGTAAGCTTATTGTAACTAATCTAAAAATTATTGGACAGGAACATTGTCCTATTCAAAAAAAGCTGTCTAGCAGGTCCTCTAATCGCTCCTTGGTACAGTCGTTTGACTATTGAAAATGGTTCCAACAAGTCACCACTAGAAAACACTGCTCTGTACCGCAATAACTCAAGATGTAAAGTAATACCACGGTACTACAAATATCAGGGGACACCTTATCACAGATAAGACTGTCCTTAAGGCTTGTAAGCTCACATTTATTACAATAAATGACATACCTGAAATGTTACCACTCTCATTATTACGTCAGATTGGTAATGCACGTAGTAAGTTCGTCGTATTCATGATTTCCTCTTCAAAGTAACATACCGTACTTATTATTTAACACAAAATGACATTAAAAATTTAAGTTATTCACGAGCAGCTAGTTGAGAATATGTATGAACTTCAAATGACACGACGAACCGTCTTGTTCCGCATATGGATTCAAACCCAGCTCATGCAGACTAAGCAAAGATTTCGTTACTGACGGAAACTAACAGTCATTCCTGATTAAGCATACAGAGAGTGATATACCTCGATTATAGACAGTATCAGTTAGCAAATATCAACTTTAAATTGCATAACGCAAACATGTTTAACAGACGCGAATTCCTACCCAGCATCTATTGTCCCTGTTAACGAACTACGAGAGATGTTAAATATTGCTTCTTCACAAGTAACTTACTTGAAATGCCGTGAGGTAAAGCTTTGTGTTGGACACGGATTCGAAACCAGAACCTAATCGGATTGCTATCGAAGCACAGTCAAATGTGACATATCGGATTTTCGCGGCAGTAGCTAGATGTTTTAACTGAAATGACGAGACGAAACATTAATTTTTTCCTTCCCAGGACTCCTACCCGGCACCTATCGCTGTTATATTCTAGAGAAAACGAACGTCAAATATGGGTTTGTTGCGCCAGCAGTGATATGTGAGCATGTTTGAACTAGAAATAATATGACGAAGAGTTCAGCGCTCACTGGGAATAGAGCCCCACACATATCGTTGTTGACTACTCACAAAGAGACGTCAGCTACCGAAGTTTTCTCCACCAGCTGCTCAGAATAACTTCTTGAACTTACAGTCATCTCGCAAATAGTTCTGTGTCTCACTGGGAGTTAAAAACGTCATCGTTAGTGTTGACAACGAATGAAAATACATTAAAAATCAAAATTCTTATCCACCAGCAGATAGGTGTTCTCATGCTATAGCTTGATAATACATAATTAAATCTTTAGTGACAGGCCAGGATTCGATCCCATTCACGGGTAAAATGTGGAGATGTTAAGGAATCTGCAGTTTTGAACAAACAACAAATTGTAGCCGAGCTGTATTGTCACGAAGGGATCAAATTCCGCGTTAAGGGCGGTCTGAGTTGCATTCCCAGTTCAGAACCAATCTTATCGACATACAGAAGCTCAGATAAAAGATGGAATAAGTGTCCTGTGACCATACATAGCGTTTGTTTCGTCACTTGAAATAAATAACTAGTATAAGAAAGGTTACTGGTGATAGAGTTTCTACATGTCGCCACTCCAGACTTTATTGTGGTTCAACCTACCGTCTACTTGGTAGAGAAGGAAAATCATCTTTAACGTGAATTTTCAGACCACACTGCCATTACACCTTCTTCACTTGGTGTAGCCAGGAGAGAATGGACTCTGTCTCTCCCTATCTAAAATCATTGACAGAAGTGGGAATCCAACCGAGACCATAGGTATAACAACCTACCATCCGTCCAACAGACCACGAAATCCTCTTCTCTCATTTTTCTATCGTAACGCCGTTGCGCCACACTGGATGAGAATTCTGACACACAGGCGTCCTGTAGTAATTTGCACCATGTTCAGTAAATTCATTTACTTGGTTGACCGAATCACCATGAACTAGCTGCCTCGGCTACCCAGTGCATACATTCCACTCTATATTTTGTAATCACCGAAATAAAATCACGTAACTGCCACCTACACAGAACTGCCAACAGTGTAGGATGCAGAAGTTTAAATAGGAAGTGTTCCTTTCCACTTGAGCTATTCTATTGCGCCATCTGTTTGTAGAAAACGATCAGTGAAAAAAAAAAAAAGCTGTAACTGTTTGTCTCTCAGAAGTCAAGACCTGGCCATATGCATGATCTCACAGTGCTGTGGAATCAAAAAGTTCTGGAGGAATAGTTGTCGAGCTCTGAAGCTGTTGTAGCTACGTGTCAGCTAGTAGCGTAGATAAGATGTCGCGAGTTCGAATACATTCAGTGCTACATTTTTTAAAACGCAATTCTGCTGTCTGCTGAAGTTGTCAATCTAATGGAACTTTGAACATACTTCCCTTCACTTCTCAACCCAAAGTAGTCGCATGTGGAAAAAGGGCTAACTACTGTGACATTTTGTTCTGTTCAGGTTTAATAGACAGCAGGCAGCAGATGCATCTCGAAGATGTGTAGGGAGAGCGCATCGTGCCATAATATGTCAGAAAAGTATTTTCTACATTAGCTGTCGTGTGGTAGTGAGATTTTATTCTTCTTCAAGCTTTGTTTGACAGCTTTAACTCAGAACAAGTTTTCTACATGCATGTAATCAATAAACTGCACGTGCATTGTCATACTGTCATAGATAACATCAGAGAATTCGCATATATCGTTGATGATTAATTTCTCTCTCATGTTTACTATTGTTTTAACAACACTAAAGGAAACCTTACGAAAATTGTGCACTGTATTATAAGAAATGAAATAAAACTAACCACAATAACCTTACGACGAAAGTATGTTTTAATAAAACCGAGTATCTGTACACAAATGTGCCTCTATCGACACGAATTAGTAAAATACTACTCACTTAGATTTTGATTGGGTCTGTGTTTCATTGGTATGCTGTGTCGTACTCAAGAGGTATGCAAATGTGGCATTTCATATATATAGTTACGTATTCCTAGAAACCCAAAATTCCTTTGTCAGCAGCGGAAAGAGGCGTTGCCTGTTGTGCAGCATTGTACGTTTTTCAACATTGCACTATGAGCCGAAAGTATTTTCTTGCGATTTCTTTATTGATGTTTGATCCGACTCCTTGTAGCTCTTTCACAGAAGGGATAAAAAACGTTGCAGTCAGTGAGACTGGAACTGCAAACCACAACAAACGCTTTTACACAGGTCAGCAGGTTACCACAGAGCTGGCGAAGAGGTATGGGTCTGAGTGTCCTCTTACGACGGCAATAGTGCCTAGAACACGTAAACCGCTATTTAAAGGTCGAGATTAGTTGCGATTTCCACCTGCAACGACTTTCCTGGGCTGAAAACCATAAATTTACAATCTTTTGTTACCCTTCAAGCGATAATAACTCAGACTATTCAATGGAAATGACAGGTAAAATCAAGTGAACTTTGAGGCTTAATTCCGTGCACACCAGGAAGTAACTCGTCGATCACAGAGTTGCCAAACATACGTTGCCTTGTTGCCAAATCTCAGTTACAGTACCAGCAGGAAGAAGACGAACCGATGTGATCCTACAGCGGGCTGGGAAGTGACCATAGCCGGTGTCTCCAAGTCGCGGCTGCTACGGCCTGGAATACGTAATGCGTCTGACTCGCTTACTGTAACTAGGTTTAGGGACTGGAGCGTAGTTACTAATAATACTCAGAACTGACTGCAAACTAAGCATCATAAATCAGTAACTCTCATTGTTGTTTTTATATTTCTTTAGTAAGTGTACTCAAAACTAAGAAACTCAATCACAGGCGTTTTCGTGCCTCGCCGATAGTCGAGCACAACAAACAAATAAAAATAAAAAAGAATGTTTATATGTGTGTGTGTGTGTGTGTGTGTGTGTGTGTGAGTGTGTGTGTGTGTGTGTGTGTGAGAGAGAGAGAGAGAGAGAGAGAGAGAGAGAGAGAGAGAGAGAGAGAGAGAGGGAGAGATAAAAATGAATGAGAGTGTAAAAAATTGTTGTAAAGAAATTGAATCATGGTATTTAAAGAAATCTTTCATTGTAATGACACGTTCCACATCATTACGAAATGTCGTATTCATGATCTATGGAACAAGAAGTAATCTAATGTAATGTAATCTAATCTAATCACATCATATTGATGACTAGCCATAAAGAGTCATGAATTACCGAAATTTTTGCCAATACCAGTAACCAAATCTAAACTTGAAATAAAAGTTTTGTAATAAACCGTGACTCCTATCAAGACCCTTTCGTCCCTGTTATCTAACCACGAAAGATGTCTGATATACCTCCATTCTGAAGTAACAAAGTGTGCATGCATTTAAAGATGAAGTGCATGATGTGAAGTTCTGTGACGGAGATACAAACCCAACACGTAATCGGATTGTTAACTAAGAAAAATCAAATGTTACGTATCGGTTTTTCTTACGAGCCGCTAGGTGTCTGAATCTAAAATAAGGATACAAACTTTTGTGCCTAAGAGACAATCGAACTGCACACCTACCGTGCATCCACGAACGTAGCTTAAGCATCAGTTTCTTACTCACGAACAGTAAGATGTGTGCGTGTTTCACCAGAAATAACGACACCTATTGCGATTGTTGGCAACACATGAACAGACATTAAAAATGCGCGTTAATTTTCACTAGCAGGTGGGTGTGCACTTGTTAGAGCTGGAAATGAAATTATGAATATTTTTGTACTGGATCAGGATTCGGACCCACATATTTACCTTTGGAGGAGACCTAGAGAAGACTGCAGTCTTGGGAAAAGGAACGAAATGATTGAACTATACTGTTCCGAGAGATTCAGATCCTCGAAAGAGGAGATACGAATGCGAATCACAGTCCAGCACCAAATTTTTCAACGTCTCTAGTTCAATCAAGTACAAGTAAACTAAGAGCCGTGTCCCTTTAAATGGCTATCGGTTCATCAAATAAAATAAAATTTGCTAATGAAATTAGCTTACTGGCGACTGTATTTCTGTTTACAATGACTTCCGCTATGTCATTTCCCAATGTAAACTGGCTCTGCCAAGTTGGTAATGAAGGAACGTGATTCTTAATGCTGATTCTGGATTATAATGTCTTTCTCTTGAGGTTACCAGAGGTAAAATAAATCTGTTTGTGCCTCTTAAAAGCAAATGCCTGAACCCACGAATTGCACCTGTGATAGTTCGTTCCACCAGACCATTGTGGCCACATTTCCCAGCCCCTGCAGTGTGCTGTAACGGATGATGTGCTTAGCTTACAAAATTAATCACGGTGGAAAAAATGCGAGTCTATTAAATGGTTAAGTAGAAGCATGCTTCTGACGCAGAGATTATGCTATGCTCATGTCAGCAGGATGTAAAGATTCTTCTAGTCATAATAGGCTGGATGTGAAGCCCTTTTTGATTTTTCACAAATTCAGCAAATTTCTTAGTTCGAGAAAATCCACTGTGAAGTGTGAAGTTGCCGGATAATTCGATTATTACTGTTATTATTACTATCATTTAATTCATACCGCTGCTGGAACACGACCGTAGTCTTGAGGTAAAACGCGAGACCAGCTAATATGACGTCTGGCGACCCAAAGCACATATCGACAAAATTTTTATCGCCCCTTTCCTCTCGGTGCTGAAGCTATGAGTGTAATTCAAGCGAATCTACTATATAATATTATCTGGTCTCGCGTTTTACCTCAAGACTACGGTCGTAGTGAAGAGTAATGTACTAAGACTGGAGTCAAGACTTCCTCTGGGAAGTGCCGCAGTCTACATGTTGCCAGATCGAGCATGTTGCCAGACATAGAATTCTGAGAGGAGCACGACTGTATTGTCCACCTTACGTGAACGACTCGGCGGTCAATGTTTTGGTCTAAGACTGTATCTACAACACATATTGCACGCTGAAGACCCAGAAGAATTAAAAAAAACAAAAGTAGTTTATGAGAGCAACGTTAACCATAGCGTTCGAAGTATTCATAGTATTGTATACGTGTGTGTAAACGCCTTCCAATGACCACTCAAGGAAGACAAGGATACACAGTCTAGCTTCAATATTATAAATACGCCTCAGTTTGTGGATGAACTCAGACTTAGGTTGATAATAATTTTGAATATTTAGCAGCACTGTACCAATTGGTGTTAAACTCGTTTTCAACCATTGATTCCCATAGCTACAGGAACACTACTTGTGATACCTCTTAGACAAAATACTTAAGCAGTGTTATCAGACGAAAAGATCAACCTGACACAAACTGTGGGAAGTTTGTTTCACAACCTTCGTACCTGGATAATGAGCTTTTTCCTATTTGAGATATCTGTGAACGTTGCTGCTTAAGACGACTTAAGCAGAAACTAAATTCCCTCAGCTTCGATAATGTTTAAAGAAATCGTCTTATCGGCACTAACTCGTGATTTGTGAATTGTTTACCGGCCGCACTCTGCCGTATTTCGCCGGTTGGAAGGCAAAAGCTTACTAACAAATTTCAGACAGAAATTACTGTTACAGTGTACTTATGGAGCCAAATGAGTGGATTGCGTATTTTCCGGTGAGAAAGAGCACTGGCAAACAGTCTTCGCTACATGAGGTTATTTAAACTGGTGTCACTCTGAGCTAGAATTTATGGTCAGGTCAATGTTTCGGATGCGAGTTTTGCAACTGTGAAATACTTTCCTACATTATAGAAGCGAATATTCAATTTGAACTAATATTGCGAAAATTTTGTACTTGGACAGCTTAGAATGAAAATACTTCTGTTTATTTCAACGGTAAACAATAGATTTTCTAAAACATTGTCTGTCATACACAACTTGAAACAGGTCATGTCGACCAAATCATGTGGAAGAACTGACAACGACGTATATCGGAAGGCAGTAAGATCTCTTGCCTTTTGGTTTGTCAGTACTCGATAGCCATTTCTAGGTGCAAGTAAATGACGAAAGGCAGCGCGTTTTTGTCATCACGTAACGTCTTCGTCAATTACTTTACTTTTAATGTAATCTAAGAGTAATTGCTGATGTTTGATATTAACATGAAAAGGATTCCGTAGACAGGGAAAGAACCTGTTCTTGGGAAACTACTTCTATAGTAACCAAAAGGCATTAAATGATCTTCAAGCACTTGTGTTCCAGCAGCGGTGTGAATAAAATGATAGTAATAATAACAGTAATAATCGAATTATCCGGCAACTTCACACTTCACAGTGGATTTTCTCGAACTAAGAAATTTGCTGAATTTGTGAAAAATCAAAAAGGGCTTCACATCCAGCCTATGACGCCTAGAAGAGTCTTTACATCCTGCTGACATGAGAATAGCATAATCTCTGCGTCAGAAGCATGCTTCTACTTAACCATTTAATAGACTCGCATTTTTTCCACCGTGATTAATTTTGTAAGCTAAGCACATCATCCGTTACAGCACACTCCAGGGGCTGGGAAATGTGGCCACAATGGTCTGGTGGAACGAACTATCACAGGTGCAATTCGTGGGTTCAGACATTTGCTTTTTAGAGGCACAAACAGATTTTTTTTTACCTCTGGTAACCTCAAGAGAAAGACGTTATAATCCAGAATCAGCATTAAGCATCACGTTCCTTCATTACCAACTGGGCAGAGCCAGTTTACGTTGGGAAATGACATAGCGGAAGTCATTGTAAACAGAAATACAGTCGCCAGTAAGCTTACTTACATTAGCAAATTTTATTTTATTCGATGAACCGATAGCCATTTAAAGGGACAATGCTCTTAGTTTACTTGTACTTGATTGAACTAGAGACGTTGAAAAATTTGTTGCTGGACTGTTCAAAAATGGTTCAAATGGCTCTGAGCACTATGGGACTTAACATCTATGGTCATCAGTCCCCTAGAACTTAGAACTACTTAAACATAACTAACCTAAGAACAGCACACAACACCCAGCCATCACGAGGCAGAGAAAATCCCTGACCCCGCCGGGAATCGAACCCGGGCGTGGGAAGCAAGAACACTACCGCACGACCACGAGATGCGGGCTGGTGCTGGACTGTGATTCGCATTCGTATCTCCTCTTTCGAGGATCTGAATCTCTCGGAACAGTATAGTTCAATCATTTCGTTCCTTTTCCCAAGACTGCAGTCTTCTCTAGGTCTCCTCCAAAGGTAAATATGTGGGTCCGAATCCTGATCCAGTACAAAAATATTCATAATTTCATTTCCAGCTCTAACAAGTGCACACCCACCTGCTAGTGAAAATTAACGCGCATTTTTAATGTCTGTTCATGTGTTGCCAACAATCGCAATAGGTGTCGTTATTTCTGGTGAAACACGCACACATCTTACTGTTCGTGAGTAAGAAACTGATGCTTAAGCTACGTTCGTGGATGCACGGTAGGTGTGCAGTTCGATTGTCTCTTAGGCACAAAAGTTTGTATCCTTATTTTAGATTCAGACACCTAGCGGCTCGTAAGAAAAACCGATACGTAACATTTGATTTTTCTTAGTTAACAATCCGATTACGTGTTGGGTTTGTATCTCCGTCACAGAACTTCACATCATGCACTTCATCTTTAAATGCATGCACACTTTGTTACTTCAGAATGGAGGTATATCAGACATCTTTCGTGGTTAGATAACAGGGACGAAAGGGTCTTGATAGGAGTCACGGTTTATTACAAAACTTTTATTTCAAGTTTAGATTTGGTTACTGGTATTGGCAAAAATTTCGGTAATTCATGACTCTTTATGGCTAGTCATCAATATGATGTGATTAGATTAGATTACATTACATTAGATTACTTCTTGTTCCATAGATCATGAATACGACATTTCGTAATGATGAGGAACGTGTCATTACAATGAAAGATTTCTTTAAATACCATGATTCAATTTCTTTACAACAATTTTTTACACTCTCATTCATTTTTATCTCTCCCTCTCTCTCTCTCTCTCTCTCTCTCTCTCACACACACACACACACACACACACACACACACACACTCACACACACACACACACACACACACACACACACACACACACATATAAACATTCTTTTTTATTTTTATTTGTTTGTTGTGCTCGACTATCGGCGAGGCACGAAAACGCCTGTGATTGAGTTTCTTAGTTTTGAGTACACTTACTAAAGAAATATAAAAACAACAATGAGAGTTACTGATTTATGATGCTTAGTTTGCAGTCAGTTCTGAGTATTATTAGTAACTACGCTCCAGTCCCTAAACCTAGTTACAGTAAGCGAGTCAGACGCATTACGTATTCCAGGCCGTAGCAGCCGCGACTTGGAGACACCGGCTATGGTCACTTCCCAGCCCGCTGTAGGATCACATCGGTTCGTCTTCTTCCTGCTGGTACTGTAACTGAGATTTGGCAACAAGGCAACGTATGTTTGGCAACTCTGTGATCGACGAGTTACTTCCTGGTGTGCACGGAATTAAGCCTCAAAGTTCACTTGATTTTACCTGTCATTTCCATTGAATAGTCTGAGTTATTATCGCTTGAAGGGTAACAAAAGATTGTAAATTTATGGTTTTCAGCCCAGGAAAGTCGTTGCAGGTGGAAATCGCAACTAATCTCGACCTTTAAATAGCGGTTTACGTGTTCTAGGCACTATTGCCGTCGTAAGAGGACACTCAGACCCATACCTCTTCGCCAGCTCTGTGGTAACCTGCTGACCTGTGTAAAAGCGTTTGTTGTGGTTTGCAGTTCCAGTCTCACTGACTGCAACGTTTTTTATCCCTTCTGTGAAAGAGCTACAAGGAGTCGGATCAAACATCAATAAAGAAATCGCAAGAAAATACTTTCGGCTCATAGTGCAATGTTGAAAAACGTACAATGCTGCACAACAGGCAACGCCTCTTTCCGCTGCTGACAAAGGAATTTTGGGTTTCTAGGAATACGTAACTATATTTATGAAATGCCACATTTGCATACCTCTTGAGTACGACACAGCATACCAATGAAACACAGACCCAATCAAAATCTAAGTGAGTAGTATTTTACTAATTCGTGTCGATAGAGGCACCTTTGTGTACAGATACTCGGTTTTATTAAAACATACATTCGTCGTAAGGTTATCGTGGTTAGTTTTATTTCATTTCTTATAATACAGTGCACAATTTTCGTAAGGTTTCCTTTAGTGTTGTTAAAACAATAGTAAACATGAGAGAGAAATTAATCATCAACGATATATGCGAATTCTCTGATGTTATCTATGACAGTATGACAATGCACGTGCAGTTTATTGATTACATGCATGTAGAAAACTTGTTCTGAGTTAAAGCTGTCAAACAAAGCTTGAAGAAGAATAAAATCTCACTACCACACGACAGCTAATGTAGAAAATACTTTTCTGACATATTATGGCACGATGCGCTCTCCCTACACATCTTCGAGATGCATCTGCTGCCTGCTGTCTATTAAACCTGAACAGAACAAAATGTCACAGTAGTTAGCCCTTTTTCCACATGCGACTACTTTGGGTTGAGAAGTGAAGGGAAGTATGTTCAAAGTTCCATTAGATTGACAACTTCAGCAGACAGCAGAATTGCGTTTTAAAAAATGTAGCACTGAATGTATTCGAACTCGCGACATCTTATCTACGCTACTAGCTGACACGTAGCTACAACAGCTTCAGAGCTCGACAACTATTCCTCCAGAACTTTTTGATTCCACAGCACTGTGAGATCATGCATATGGCCAGGTCTTGACTTCTGAGAGACAAACAGTTACAGCTTTTTTTTTTTTCACTGATCGTTTTCTACAAACAGATGGCGCAATAGAATAGCTCAAGTGGAAAGGAACACTTCCTATTTAAACTTCTGCATCCTACACTGTTGGCAGTTCTGTGTAGGTGGCAGTTACGTGATTTTATTTCGGTGATTACAAAATATAGAGTGGAATGTATGCACTGGGTAGCCGAGGCAGCTAGTTCATGGTGATTCGGTCAACCAAGTAAATGAATTTACTGAACATGGTGCAAATTACTACAGGACGCCTGTGTGTCAGAATTCTCATCCAGTGTGGCGCAACGGCGTTACGATAGAAAAATGAGAGAAGAGGATTTCGTGGTCTGTTGGACGGATGGTAGGTTGTTATACCTATGGTCTCGGTTGGATTCCCACTTCTGTCAATGATTTTAGATAGGGAGAGACAGAGTCCATTCTCTCCTGGCTACACCAAGTGAAGAAGGTGTAATGGCAGTGTGGTCTGAAAATTCACGTTAAAGATGATTTTCCTTCTCTACCAAGTAGACGGTAGGTTGAACCACAATAAAGTCTGGAGTGGCGACATGTAGAAACTCTATCACCAGTAACCTTTCTTATACTAGTTATTTATTTCAAGTGACGAAACAAACGCTATGTATGGTCACAGGACACTTATTCCATCTTTTATCTGAGCTTCTGTATGTCGATAAGATTGGTTCTGAACTGGGAATGCAACTCAGACCGCCCTTAACGCGGAATTTGATCCCTTCGTGACAATACAGCTCGGCTACAATTTGTTGTTTGTTCAAAACTGCAGATTCCTTAACATCTCCACATTTTACCCGTGAATGGGATCGAATCCTGGCCTGTCACTAAAGATTTAATTATGTATTATCAAGCTATAGCATGAGAACACCTATCTGCTGGTGGATAAGAATTTTGATTTTTAATGTATTTTCATTCGTTGTCAACACTAACGATGACGTTTTTAACTCCCAGTGAGACACAGAACTATTTGCGAGATGACTGTAAGTTCAAGAAGTTATTCTGAGCAGCTGGTGGAGAAAACTTCGGTAGCTGACGTCTCTTTGTGAGTAGTCAACAACGATATGTGTGGGGCTCTATTCCCAGTGAGCGCTGAACTCTTCGTCATATTATTTCTAGTTCAAACATGCTCACATATCACTGCTGGCGCAACAAACCCATATTTGACGTTCGTTTTCTCTAGAATATAACAGCGATAGGTGCCGGGTAGGAGTCCTGGGAAGGAAAAAATTAATGTTTCGTCTCGTCATTTCAGTTAAAACATCTAGCTACTGCCGCGAAAATCCGATATGTCACATTTGACTGTGCTTCGATAGCAATCCGATTAGGTTCTGGTTTCGAATCCGTGTCCAACACAAAGCTTTACCTCACGGCATTTCAAGTAAGTTACTTGTGAAGAAGCAATATTTAACATCTCTCGTAGTTCGTTAACAGGGACAATAGATGCTGGGTAGGAATTCGCGTCTGTTAAACATGTTTGCGTTATGCAATTTAAAGTTGATATTTGCTAACTGATACTGTCTATAATCGAGGTATATCACTCTCTGTATGCTTAATCAGGAATGACTGTTAGTTTCCGTCAGTAACGAAATCTTTGCTTAGTCTGCATGAGCTGGGTTTGAATCCATATGCGGAACAAGACGGTTCGTCGTGTCATTTGAAGTTCATACATATTCTCAACTAGCTGCTCGTGAATAACTTAAATTTTTAATGTCATTTTGTGTTAAATAATAAGTACGGTATGTTACTTTGAAGAGGAAATCATGAATACGACGAACTTACTACGTGCATTACCAATCTGACGTAATAATGAGAGTGGTAACATTTCAGGTATGTCATTTATTGTAATAAATGTGAGCTTACAAGCCTTAAGGACAGTCTTATCTGTGATAAGGTGTCCCCTGATATTTGTAGTACCGTGGTATTACTTTACATCTTGAGTTATTGCGGTACAGAGCAGTGTTTTCTAGTGGTGACTTGTTGGAACCATTTTCAATAGTCAAACGACTGTACCAAGGAGCGATTAGAGGACCTGCTAGACAGCTTTTTTTGAATAGGACAATGTTCCTGTCCAATAATTTTTAGATTAGTTACAATAAGCTTACGCTGCAAGAGAACTCGCTTGTATTTTTCAATATGTGGTCTGTTGTCGGTTTGAAGGCCTTACATTGCAACGGCAACTTAGTGCAGCTCCACCGAGGGCTGTCTGGAGTAGGGTGGAGATAGCAATGTGAAAGTTGCGAGCTGTCGAAGACGATTTTCATATTCCTAATGCGATTAGGCCATCGTATACTCTTGACGACGTTTAGCACCTGTGCGGTCAGTCAACCAATTTCAGAATTCATGTTGAGTAATCCTGCTAAATTCCCATAATATTGTCTTTTTATATTGATGAGTAATATGGATAGTCGTCACGTTCATGTGCCGTCTACAACGCAAATTTAATGTTACTATCCTAGGAACTAACCTGCAATACGTTTTGTATTTCATAATCGGAACTATCTGTATTAACCGTCATCAGAGCAATGTCAGGGAACAGAATGCAGCAGTGCCTTGGTATCTACTTGGGGACCTGCTTGAGTCGTGTTCTAAGGAAAGGGTAGTTGCTGGTTCACATTATATTACACTAGCGAGAAGTACCGACTTTTCCTTTTCTCTGCAAACATCCCGAACTAAATTCAGTAACTAAATGCTAAGAATATATTTGCATTGTGCCAACTCAAAGATCAATAGATATGGATATAGATATAGATTTCTATATTTAAAGCCATTCTCATTCTGCGTTGGAATAAACATTATTCATTATTTGATTGTTCTTGTTACGATTGTTATTGTCATTCTCTCACTCGCAAGAGTTTTCACATTCCTATTTGGTATCGATGCACATGAAGAGTGGCTATGAAAGAAGGGAATACTGAATGTTACGTCATGCAGAATACACTCATTTACTTCTGCTCCTTGTGATCAACGCTACAGGAGAAGTGAGATACATAAAGTTGACAGTGTGAGGACAGACATGCTGGCACAACTCTGCAACTACACAGTGTTACCAGATAAAATGATGCTGCGGAATCGAAAGTGTAGTACGGACTTTGCCACAGTAGCAGACAGCTGCTAATTTCGGACCATGACCGTGGATTACACTTCGGTCAGTGCTGGTTAGTGTGTTGCAACTGTAAATGGAAGGCTTTGTTTGACAGTCTTGTGCTGATGCTCTCTGAATAAATTATGCCATTGGATAAAAAGCGGTTTAGTTTTGAGACCTAACCCACAAGAGGAGAAGGCACAGTGGTCTGCTTCAGGAATTCCAAGCAATAAAACACAAAAAGCAACCCAGGAAGGGTTCGAACAGCTACTTTCATGCAGAGACATGCATTTGGAATCTGTTCATCGTTACGGGGTCAAACAAGAGGGTAACATTACTGAAACAATGATCAGGCTACTTAGTATATAAGAGAGCATACAGATTTCAAGGAGGAAACGTATGAAGACGCAGACTTCCTCGTTATCAATATGTGCGGCATGTCTTTCGTGTAAACGAAAGTAATATCCCGCTTTAACTCTTCTTACGTCTCAAATGAAATGAATGCCATGAGGAATCGAATATTTGTTGACTGCGTCTCTTCTTGCTTCCATCCGTACCAACATATTTCTTCATTCTCGTGGTAATCATGACATTCTTTTTGTATGTTGCAAAAGATTGCACGTGGACAAATTCGACATCGAGGTGCAAAGCGTTTGGTATCTACCATTATATTCAATTCGAATAAGCTTCAGATGTATTTTTACTTCGTTTGTATTTTTAGATGATTATGAACGTTACGGAAAATTATCTCACATGCTTTATGTTGAATGAGAAACATTGAATGACCCGTTTTGCTTTCCCTACGTTGAAATGATATAATGTCGGCGTCAACAGCCTTCTTCCACGCCGGAAGCTGAAACTTATATCATTCTGGATTAATGATAATTGAATGTCTCAAATGTAGACATAGCCCACAAAGCGACGTCAGAAACCATCAGGGGCGAACGCTGCATAAAAACCAAACGTGCGCGCGCGTCTCCACTCTGAAGGACCGTATCGGAGAATCACGACAAGCATTTCGCTGAAGAGCTGCCTCGTAAGGGAACCGAGAAATGCCAGCGTCGTAGCAAGTATTTGTCAACACTCTGATAGTGCATTTACTTCCGGGTGTGGGCCGGCATTACCTCGCTAAATTCACTTGACATTCGTTTTCCACATCGAAGACTCGTACGATAGAATCCACTGTAAGATGAGACACTTAGAAAGTATAATTAATTTCTGTGTTTTAAGGTTGCGTTTTGAGGCTCAGGCAACATTGCAGTAACTATAGTCCGTCTGTGGTCGTCAGTGTGTCGTTAGCTCAGAGGTTATTCGTCATATTGTGGCTTTTCTAACGAGGGACATTCTGAATCGGAATACTCCCCTTTCATTATTAGTTCCGGGACGTGACTATTTTCCTCGGACAAAGACCAATGCTGTGAATTGGATTCGCGGACATGCCATTCACTACCTAGTTGGACAAACTGTAGACTCTGTACTCGATTTTTGGACATACCTCAACGACCGTCATTATGTCGTTGTCCGCCACCCAAAATACAGACAATTTTTCTGGAACTTCCTTGGGAGTGCTTTCCACGACCCGCCTCGCAGCTGGAATGTGTTAAGCCAAGAGTGAAGAAGGTTTCCAGTTTGAACCAATGAACATTTCTGAACTACTGAACGGAACACACCAATTTCGAGAAGACGTGACTCAACATATTACCAGCGGGGCGCAGAAGGCGTCTGATCAATTACACAACAAAAATAAAAAAAAAATAAAAATCAAAATAAAAATAAAATTCAGAAAAAGGAAGATTTTGTTTTGTTTGTAATGATAGCCCTAACCTTGAATTCCCATATTTCCCCTGGTATATAGGCAGCTCTTGGGGTAGGTTTAGTCAGGGGCCAACGCCTGAAGTGGACCAGATTTTTTTTTTTTTGTTATAGGATGAAAAGTGGCGGTGGCACTTAGTTTCTTTTTTTATTGCCATTTTCCTAAGGGGCTTTAAAATAAGAGAGAAAAAAGGGGTAATCATCAAAAAAAGTAAAAGAAAAAAAAGCAAAGTTAAAAAAAAAGAGGTTCCCTTGTGCGTTGCGGTGGTCGTACTGTATGACATAGCAGTTCGAATCTCGGTGGAAGCCGCTGACTACAACCTTTTATTTTCCATTTTAATTAATGGAGTTGCAAACGGCTAGTAAAAATTCTTTATACGAAATCTGAAGAATGCCTTTAAACATCAATCTTCGTCCGATTCGACTTAGTAAATTAAGTTAATATCATGGATGTCTGCTTTGCAAATGCCAAGGTGCTTCACTGTAAAATAGATCCTGAAAAGATTCAAAGCGACTGTCAACGATATAAATTTGAGTTTTGTTCGTCATATAGGGCTAACATGTCAGAAGGTTGTTTATGAAGTGCACATGTTGATTAATATAGTTCCCCTCTTCTAAATTTTTGCAATAGCATTTAACTGTAAACGTTTTCTAACACCGGCGTTAGCAATTCCTTTCCGTTCTCTGAAACCTCCAAAACGACAAATTTTTCTGGTCTAAATCTGATGACCTTAACTATCACTTCCGATCAACATTAAATACGTCATGAACCCATACATGGAACTCCAAATGTGCAGTGTTCCTGCACTGCTACAGAGCATGCATTGCAAGGTATTCACACAGTTTATCGCATAGAGTTACCATAAGGAATGAAACAAGAACTGTAATACACTTTACACCACAGACGCTCACCCCGGCTTGACGAAAACATCCGAACATTGACCAAAAGTAGCACAAATAATTGAGTTTGAAAGGAAAAGAAACGAGGTATGAAGCATTTATAAATTCATCGAATGTAGCGAGGTGGTTTAATTTCGTCCCACTCTCTAAAATTAATTTCGGGCCATACCCAGCTCTTGCCGATTAATGTAATATAATACCCGCCTACTAATCAGGGCGTCTGTCTCCGTTGCTTTTGAGCGTGAATGGAAATCGTAGAAATTTTCTGTGGAGCAACATTTAATAATAAAGCGTTTTAAATCATCAAAAGCGATGAGCGGGAGCAGGCGCTTTCGATAAAGAACGGGGGAGTGCAGCGCCGCTGCTGTCGCCACGGCCGCTGCCGGTAGCCAGCAAATGGATCCCGGAGCTTTGCCGCATACGGCGTCCAGAGGAGGACAGTCTGCAGGAAATCTGCCGCAAAATCGTTACTGGATAAAATTTTGATATCGGTGTGTCAGAAAGCGAAATAGATTGAATCTGCGCTACCATTACATTCACGTCTTCAGCATTCAGACAGAAGAGGCTATAAAAATATTTTATGCCAGCTGCTCTCGATCCACTGACATTACGAATAGAAACAACGCACGCTACCGCTAGACCACAGGCGCAATCAACCTAGTGTTTCTCTATCATGGGACAAGTTTTCCTCCAGGAAGTGCCGCAGTCTGCAGTGTTGCAAGATTGTGCAGATAACCGGACTTAGAGAATTAGCGAGTTGGCCAGTTTTATTGTCCCATGTCGCGATCGGCGCGGACTTAGCCTCTGAAGCGGCCGGCCGCCGGTCGAGTTTTATGTCAAAGAGTGTACATCTCTGAGCAGATAGCAGCGCTTACAGCCCACCTCTGTGGAGAGACATATCGTAACTCTGCACTACCGTCTACATCACGTGCAGACATGTTGGCGTTTACCAGCTCACACCCCTTCAATGTCCAGGCGAGTGCTCTGGTAACAAACAGTCTGCGATCTGGTGGATGACACCACTGTACGAGCTACGCCTGCTGCCTGCTACCCGGCAAGGCATGGTGATGTTAACGTGAGCAGCGGCAACAGAGACAACGGCCTCTAAAAAAATGGCTCTGAGCACTATGGGACTCAACATCTTAGGTCATAAGTCCCCTAGAACTTAGAACTACTTAAACCTAACCAACCTAAGGACATCACACACACCCTTGCCCGAGGCAGGATTCGAACCTGCGACCGTAGCAGTCCCGCGGTTCTGGACTGCAGCGCCAGAACCGCACGGCCACCGCGGCCGGCACAACGGCCTCTGCTGAGGTGCAGAAATAAGTTTGATCCAAGGCTGCGTGCTGCGTTCTCACCACGGCCGTGAAGAAGACCATTAAACTGTAACAATTACATAAATGCATGTCTTGCTAATACTGTTTCACTAGCGCACAGAACGCCAAGTGACCTTCACCACTGTACTCCACGCTTCGCTATCCTGCAACCATAAGAGCCCACGTGCTTACAAACTGGAGACAGAAATGTTAACGTCGATTACTGCCCCGGTAGTAGAACCGTGTCTCCAGCATCATCGTCGACGCAGTCCGGAATTCCACCGCGGCGTAATGCAGTCCGGTGAGTAAGCATCTTTCTATTTGCCTTTCTGCTTCTGCTTATTGTGTGTGGCCATGACGAATCTTAGGGACATTAATGCCAGTGTCAAGGCGTCGTCTGTTAAGCCGTAGACTGGTCACTATTTAGAGGAAATGTCAGGCAAGTGTATTTAACGTTAGTGAGATGAAAATTGTGTACTTTATCAGTACATAAATTGCCATGCAGTTAAGTCAGTATCAGCTAGGCGTGACATTTGTAAACGATTTGGTCATTTAGCACAGTACTGTTCTGAATCACGTTGGGCCATACTCCGGCATAGAAATTAATTTGTTTTATAGTTGTTAGTATCAATTTGTACTTTTGTAATGGTTACTGTATTTAGTTGTTAGCAAGGCCATGACGAATTGTATTTGAATAAGGGGTAGTAATATTCATGAGTATCCATGGTGGCGGAACGTTAAGTTGTAATACGTGTGTGACAGTAGTGTATTTAAGTGTCTGTATCGTCGTTTTTGGTTTTCTTATTTTGTTGTGTTTTGTACAGATTTAATTGATAACGAGACAATCATGTCCTTGTCGATTCCACAGGGGGCTAAATTGCTGAAAAAACTGCTCTATCAGCTGCAGTAGCTCGTTTGCAGGAGAGCAGTGCAGGGCAACTCACGAGTACTAGGAATATGGAGAGGGTAAGTGTATTATGAATGAAATGTACATGGTTTCATTTTAAAAATTTAAGCCGTACCACGATCTTCTTCATATGTGGGGATACATGAAACGTAAATGCTCAGCAAGAACTAATCAGTGACGTTAAAAAACGTTGGGTGAAACAGTGTTTCATCAGAAAAAAGTTATTTCGTGTGTGATAGATAAACGGGCCGCTCTGAAGACCCTTAATTCATGGTAACAAAATATGGGGTGAAGAATTAAACTGATTTCAACACTTCAAATATCGATTTCTTATAGGAACTGTAAAATACAATTTCAGAAGGATTGTATAACATCTATGGAATCAGCGAGCAATCGACAATGTCGTGCTGTTGCTATAAATACTGCATGTCTTCTGCATAATCAAATGGAATTCAGTTGATTTAAATTTAGGTTAATGTCGAAGTGTTTGTGGCTATATGTCTCAATCAACTTTGCTGCGATTATCGATAATCTTTACCAAATTATACCACAAGAGACTGCATCTTACTGAATCATCTTTTCTTTTCGAAATATAACAGTTCGTAGTAACTGATAGAAAGGCATCGAGTAAAACAGAAGTAATATCTGGCGTTCCTCAAGGTATCGTCATAGACCCTCTGGTGTTCCTGAGCCACATGAATGATTTAGGAGACAATCTGACTAGCACTCTTAGCTTGTTTGCAGACGATGCTGTCACTCACCATCTTATGAAGTCATCAGATGATCTAAACAAATTGCAAAACGATTTAGACAAGATCGTGCAAAAGTGGCAATTGACTCTAAATAATAAGTAATATGTCATCTACATGAGTGCCAAAAGTAATCCACTAAATTTCGGTTACACGAAAATCACTCAAATCTGAAGGCTGTAAATTCAACTAAATACTTAGGGATTACAGTTACGAATAACTTAAGATGGAACGATTACATAGATAATGTTGTGGGTAAAGGAGACAAAAGACTACGATTTATTGGCAGAATAAGGAGAAAACGCAGCATGTGTATTAAGAAGATTGCTTACACCATGCGTCTACGTCCTCTTCTCGAGTACGGCTGTGTAGTGTGGGATCCGCGTCAGACAGGATCAATGAAGCGAATCGGAAAAGTCCAAAGAAGGGCAGTTCGTTTTTTAGTATTGCGAAGTAAAGGGGAGAGAGCCACGGACATGATGCATGAATTGCGGTGGCAATTATTAAAAAACAAATGCATTTTTCGTTGCGGCAGGATCTTCTCATGGGATTTCAATCACCTACTTTCTCCTCAGACAGGGAAAATATTTTGTTGGTACCCAACTACATAGGGAGAAATCATCATCATAATAAATTAAGAGAAATCAGAGCTCACACAGAAAGATTTAATTGTTCGTTTTTCCCACGCACTGTTCGAGAATGGAACGTTAGAGAAATAGCTTGAAGGGGGTTCGCTGAACAGTCTTCCAGGTACTTAATTGTGAATTGCAGAGTTATCATGTAGATTCCACTCGCCGCTGGAATCATCATGAGTAATGGTGCGATGCCTACAGGAAGGGTTGATGTTGAACATATAGAGCACCAGTTTCTCGAAACTACTCGTAGCTACGTGTACGCAAAGTAAACTGTAACTGAAAATAGCGTTATTAGTTGTTGGTTGGTCAGGCCTCAGTACGTGACACGTGCGTCGACCCGGCTCAAGCGTTAGCTGTTTACGCGAGGTAAACACACAGCCGCCTCCAACGCCATCGCCGAGGCGGCGCCAACTCGCATAGCGTTTCTCCACCGGCGATCGTTGGGGCGAAAACGTGAGCAGCTTCCACAGCCCGCCAACGTGCCTCAGGCAGTCGTGCATTTGCGTCGCCTTCGCTCTCGCTCGCCTCCTACGCTACGAAGCACATTTTCAGACGTCACAGGGGTGTATTTCCATAAAAATAAAGAATTTTTTAAAGCAGAGTGATGTCTTGTATAAGGTAAATGTCCACCGAAAGTTTGCCCGAAAGGAACCAATAACTGACGCAGTTTCATCAGAACTTGTAAATACTTGTACGTCACACAGTACGCCTGTGTGATACAACACCTAAAATCACCAATGTGCAACGTGTTTAATAGCTACAATGTACAATGAAATGTGTGGTGTCACCTCCAGACACCACACTTGCTAGGTGGTAGCTTTTAAATCGGCCGCGGTCCATTAGTATACGTCGGACCCGCGTGTCGCCACTGTCAGTAATTGCAGACCGAGCGCCGCCACACGGCAGGTCTAGAGAGACTTACTAGCACTCGCCCCAGATGTACAGCCGACGTTGCTAGGAAAGGTTCACTGAGAATTACGCTCTCATTAGCAGAGACGATAGCATAGCCTTCAACTTACTCAATTGCTACGACCTAGCAAGGCGCCATTTATCCTTTGCTATGTATCTAATGAAGCATGTACAGTAACAAGACCAATGTTCACCAATTGTTGATTAAAGTTAAGTATTCCAGCAGCTACGTACTTTTCTTTATAGCATTCATTAAGTATCCTGTTTCAGACCTCACGCCATCCTGCGTGAGCTTATAGCGTGCATTTCGGCTTCCTCAAACAACACGGTGTTGGCACTTCTGCCGACACTTCAAAATGAATGGACGTCGCTAACTTAAATAAGAAATCTTCGAAGACAGTTAAATTTAACTCTCGTCCATCACAAATTTTGTTAAATTAAGGCTAAAATTTACTATACCTTTTTTTTAGTGGGATGGGAATGCACAAAGCGTATGATCAATATATAGTGATGAATAAAACTGTTCGACATGTGTTCTGTTTCTGATAAACACATCAAAAATTTTTGCAGCACCTCGTTTCCGAGAGTTCCGGAACCTGTACAGAAAATTTAAATAGACATCAACATAAACATCATTTCCGCCCTTTTTATTGCTCATGAAAACCACACATTGCATGTTATACGACCATACAGCCAAGACCTTCAGAGGTGGTGGTCCACACTGCTGTGCACACGTGTACCTCTAATACCCAGTAGCACGCCCTCTTGCATTGATGTATGCCTGTATACTTCGTGGCATACTATCCACAAGTTCAGCAAGGCACTGTTGGTCTAGATTCTCCCACTCCACAACGGCGAATCGGTCTGGTTGGTTTGTCACGTCGTCCATAAACAGCCCTTTTCAGCCTATCCCACGCATGTTCGGTAGGGATGTATGGAGAACATGCTGGCCACTCTAGTCGAGCGATGTCGTTATCCTGAAGGAAGTCATTCACAAGATGTGTACGATGGGGGCACGAGCTGTCGTCCATGAAGACGAATGCCTTGCCAATATGCTAACGATATGGTTGCACTATCGGGCGGAGGATGGCATTGACATACCGTACAGCCGTTACAGCACCTTCCATGACCACCAGCGGCGTACGTCGGCCCCACACAATGCCACCCCAAAACAGCAGGGAACCTCCACCTTGCTGCACTCGCTGGACGGTGTGTCTGTGGCGTTCAGCTTGACCGGGTTGCCTCCAAAAGGTCTCCGACGATTGTCTGGTTGAAGGCATATGCGACATTCATCGGTGAAGAGAACGTGATACCAGTCCTGAGCGGTCCACTAGGCATATTGTTGGACCCAAGTGACCGCGCTGCATGGTGTCGTGGTTGCAAAGGTGGACCTCGCCATGGACGTCGGGAGTGAAGCTGCGCATCATGCAGCCTATTGCCCACAGTTTGAGTCGTAACACGACGTCCTGTGGCTGCACGAAAAGCATTATTCAACATGGTGGCACTGCTGTCAGGGTTCCTCCGAGCCATAGTCCATAGGTAACGGTCATCCACTGTAGTAGTAGCCCTAGGGCGGCCTGAGCGAGACATGTCATGGAGAGTTCCTGTCTCTCTGTATCTCCTCCATGTCCGAACAACATCGCTTTGGTTCACTCCGAGACGCCTGGACACTTCCCTTGGTGAGAACCCTTCCTCGCACAAAGTAACAACGCGGACGCGATCTAACAGCGGTATTGATCGTCTAGGCTTGGTTGAACTAGAGACAACACGAGCCGTGTACCTCCTTCCTGGTGGAATGACCAGAACTGATCGGCTGTCGGACCCCATGCGTCTAACAGACGCTGCTCATGCATGTCAGTTTACATCTTTCGGCGAGTTTAGTGACTTCTCTGAACAGTCAAAGGGACTGTGTCGCTGATACAAAATCTACATTCAAGAGTCCTTGGAACCGGGGTGATGCAAAACTTTTTGTGATGTGCGTATTAAAGTGTGTGCTTCTAAACCAGTTTATCATGTGAAATTCAGATATGTAAATAAAATATTGTTGCCAGGGATATTTTTATGTAATATACACTCCTGGAAATTGAAATAAGAACACCGTGAATTCATTGTCCCAGGAAGGGGAAACTTTATTGACACATTCCTGGGGTCAGATACATCACATGATCACACTGACAGAACCACAGGCACATAGACACAGGCAACAGAGCATGCACAATGTCGGCACTAGTACAGTGTATATCCACCTTTCGCAGCAATGCAGGCTGCTATTCTCCCATGGAGACGATCGTAGAGATGCTGGATGTAGTCCTGTGGAACGGCTTGCCATGCCATTTCCACCTGGCGCCTCAGTTGGACCAGCGTTCGTGCTGGACGTGCAGACCGCGTGAGACGACGCTTCATCCAGTCCCAAACATGCTCAATGGGGGACAGATCCGGAGATCTTGCTGGCCAGGGTAGTTGGCTTACACCTTCTAGAGCACGTTGGGTGGCACGGGATACATGCGGACGTGCATTGTCCTGTTGGAACAGCAAGTTCCCTTGCCGGTCTAGGAATGGTAGAACGATGGGTTCGATGACGGTTTGGATGTACCGTGCACTATTCAGTGTCCCCTCGACGATCACCAGTGGTGTACGGCCAGTGTAGGAGATCGCTCCCCACACCATGATGCCGGGTGTTGGCCCTGTGTGCCTCGGTCGTATGCAGTCCTGACTGTGGCGCTCACCTGCACGGCGCCAAACACGCATACGACCATCATTGGCACCAAGGCAGAAGCGACTCTCATCGCTGAAGACGACACGTCTCCATTCGTCCCTCCATTCACGCCTGTCGCGACACCACTGGAGGCGGGCTGCACGATGTTGGGGCGTGAGCGGAAGACGGCCTAACGGTGTGCGGGACCGTAGCCCAGCTTCATGGAGACGGTTGCGAATGGTCCTCGCCGATACCCCAGGAGCAACAGTGTCCCTAATTTGCTGGGAAGTGGCGGTGCGGTCCCCTACGGCACTGCGTAGGATCCTACGGTCTTGGCGTGCATCCGTGCGTCGCTGCGGTCCGGTCCCAGGTCGACGGGCTCGTGCACCTTCCGCCGACCACTGGCGACAACATCGATGTACTGTGGAGACCTCACGCCCCACGTGTTGAGCAATTCGGCGGTACGTCCACCCGGCCTCCCGCATGCCCACTATACGCCCTCGCTCAAAGTCCGTCAACTGCACATACGGTTCACGTCCACGCTGTCGCGGCATGCTACCAGTGTTAAAGACTGCGATGGAGCTCCGTATGCCACGGCAAACTGGCTGACACTGACGGCGGCGGTGCACAAATGCTGCGCAGCTAGCGCCATTCGACGGCCAACACCGCGGTTCCTGGTGTGTCCGCTGTGCCGTGCGTGTGATTATTGCTTGTACAGCCCTCTCGCAGTGTCCGGAGCAAGTATGGTGGGTCTGACACACCGGTGTCAATGTGTTCTTTTTTCCATTTCCAGGAGTGTATATACTTACTTACTTACTTATCGCGAATGGACCCAGAAGGATCACGCAAAGCTTTCTGACGTCGTTTCTTCCATACTTCTTTCATTCGTTCTCCATGTTTTCTTTTTCTTTCTTCTGTCCATTTTGTTCCTGGTCTCTTTAGTGCTTCCTTCTCCGACAATACATTCCACTTTTCCACCTTATTTCTAAAAGTTTTTCTATCTTTGACATCTTTAAGTTCAATATTTGCTTTTTGTAAATCTAATTTTACTTGGCTAATCCATGGTGTTGTTGATTTGACTTTTTCTATGTAAGTGAGAATTCTGTTGGTGAGTCGTGTGGGGGGAAGTCTAGTGACATGTCCATAAAATTTTAATCTTCGCCTTCTTATGTCTGCTGCCAGGTTTGATATAGTTTCTGTGGTTCTTCTTGATTGTATCCGGTATCCTTCTTCTGTTAATTTTGGACCTAAAATCTTTCTCATAATTTTTCGTTCTTCTTTTAGTATTTTTTCTAAATCACATTTTGTGTGGAGTGTGAGCGTTTCACTAGCATATAGTGCTGCTAGGTTAATTACTGCGAAGTAGTGTCTGATTTTTGTGTTCGAGGAGATGCATTTTTATTGTATATTTCATGTGTCATACCATATGCTCTCTTCATTTTCTGTTGTCTGATCTTCTGTGCAACTTTCTCTCCTCCGGTTGGCTCCAAAATTTCACCTAGGTATTTAAAATGTTTTACTCTATTTATTTTTCCATATTTTGTGTTCAAACTGTGTATATGGAATTTTGTACAGAAAAATTCTGTCTTTTGAAACGAAATTTGTAAACCTACTTTATACGCGCATTCCTTAAGGAACTCTATTTGTTTGGTGGCGATTTCTTCATCATCTCCAAGTATGGCCAAGTCGTCCGCGAATGCTAAACAAGATATCTCCACGTTGTCTTTGGTTCTACCAAGATGGATTGGTTTCCAGTAGGATTGATTTTTTAATTCTTTTTCCCATTCCTTAATGACTTTATCCAGGACTATATTAAACAAAAGTGGAGATAGCCCGTCACCTTGACGTACTCCAGTTTTTATGAGAAAAGGTTCAGAGATTTCTCCCCTGAATTTAACTTTAGATACAGTGTCTGTCAGTGATTCTTTGATAAGCCTTAGTGTTTTGGAGTCAAGTCCAAGTTCCTCTAAAATGTTAAACAAAGATTGCCGGTCAATTGAGTCATAGGCTTTCTTAAAATCTACAAATGTACAAATTATGGGGGCATTTCTAATTGCTTTGTGTTTTAATATTGTCTTTAAATTAAATATTTGTTCTATGCATGAGCGACCGGGGCGGAAGCCTGCTTGAGAATCACCAATTTGGCATTCCAGCTGCTCTTGTGTTCTTTTCAGCAGGCATGTTGAGAGAATTTTGTAGGTGACTTGTAAAAGTGAGATTCCCCTGTAGTTATTGACATTTGTTCTGTCTCCTTTTTTATGTAACGGGTGAATAAGGGCACATTTCCACTCCTCTGGTAATTTTTCTGTTTCCCATATTTTTGTTATTATTTTTGTGTGCTCTTGCAACGTCTTTGGTCCTAGGTTTTTTAATAGCTCTGCAACAATGCCATCTTCGCCAGATGTTCTATTATTTTTTAAGTTTTTAATGTGACATTTGATTTCTTCCTGTGTTGGTGGTAATGAATCCGGTTGAGCGTTGGCACAGATTTCTTTGGGAAACCTTAAACTAGGTTCTGGGCAATTTAGTAGGTTAGAAAAATATTGAGCCAATACTTGACAGTTTTCCTGGTTTGTTAGGGCTAATTTACCATCTGGTTTTCTGAAACATAAATTTTGAGGGATATATCCTCGTATTTTATCTGTGAAAGTTCTGTAGAAGTCTCTTGTATTATAGTTTTGGAAATTTTCTTCTATGGCATCCAGTTGTGCCTTTGTGTACTTCCTTTTTGCTTGCCTAATAGATTTTGAAACCTGTTTTCTAACCTCGTTAAATAAATGTAGACTTTCTTGTGATTTTTTACTGTTATATTCTTGAAATGCCTTTTTTCTCCTTTCCAATGCATTTTCACAGTCCGAATCCCACCAAGGGTGTTTGAATATCTTTTTCAAGGGAATAGTTTCCTTAGCTATTCGCGTGATTTTAGAATGAAATTCTTCCCATGTGTTTGCCTTTTCCTTCTCCCATTCTTCTTTTACTTTAGATTCTTTAATCTTCTTGGTGTCATATTTCTGTATTTCTGTTTTCTTCTGATGACTTCTTCGTGCTGTAAACTTGATTTTAATTCTAGTTAGGTAATGGTCTTAATCAATGTTTGCTCCTCTGCGTACTTGGACGTCGTAAATTTCTTTTTGTACTGGGTATGAAATCGCCACATGATCTATTTGAAACTCGCCAATTTGGTGTATAGGAGATCTCCATGTCTTTTGTTTTCTTGGACATTTTCTTAGAGATGTTGACATTATCTTCAGGTTATTCTGCTTACATAGTTCGACGAGCCTTGTACCATTTTTATTGGTAAATTTATGTGCAGGATATTTGCCTACGGTTTTTTGGTGGATTTTCTCTCTACCCATTTGGGCATTAAAATCGCCGAGTAGAACTTTTGTATCATCTTTTGGAATCCTGGCCATTATATTCTCCAAATTTTCCCAGAACTTTTCTGTTTCTATGGGGTTTTTCTTGTTGTCTCCGTTTGTGGGAGCATGAACATTAACCATTGTGTATGTTTTGTTGGCACATTGTAAGCGCATCGTCATTATCCTATTATTTACGGGAGTAACTTCCTTGATGGAGCTGAGCACGCTCTTGTGTATGATAAACGCCATCCCGAGATGGGGGGCTCCTCTTCCGATTCGTTTATCCGTCTTGCTCTTAAAGATGCGATAGTTGCCATAATCTGATGTTTCTTCATCTGTAAAACGTGTCTCCTGTAAAGCTAGTATTACTATCTTTTGCTTTTCAAGTTCTGTTGTAAGGTTTAGAAGTTTTCCTGGTTGGATTAATGTATTTATGTTAAAGGTTCCAATGTATGTAGGTGTTTTAAGTGGAAGTTTGCCAGAGAGCTCCGACTTCTCTGATGTAATCGTGTAAGTCCAGGTTCCCCAGAATCCGAATTCCTGGTTGCCATCTGTTGATGGGTGGATTGGTTACCACCTGGGGTAATGTTGTTATTACTTGCACGAGTCATACTTGCTTGTAATCAAGTTGGTCCAGTGTTTCCACTGGGTGTTTAGAACCAGGGATTGTTAGTTCCTGGAGCATTATGACCAGCCGCACATTGTGTGAACAGACGCTGACCAGGATGCCGATGGTTCCCACTTCAGACGCGTCCTGGATTTGGGTGTTGACGGTGCTTATTGTAATGGCGGCACTTACTCGCCATGACACAGCAACGTCTTCGGGTTCTGTGGTTTTCGAATGAGTGTGACCCTTGCCAAAAGTCACACTCCCACACCCTCGTGATGCTGCCGCCTCGGTCCGGGACTGCTTATTTGGGTTTCCCCTTATTCGCAGCTGTCCACCATATCTGATGGATCGTTCGCTATCCGCCACCTGCGACCCGCCCTGTACCTGAGGCTCGGATAGGGTGTAATATATATATATATATATATATATATATATATATATATATATATATACACTCCTGGAAATTGAAATAAGAACACCGTGAATTCATTGTCCCAGGAAGGGGAAACTTTATTGACACATTCCTGGGGTCAGATACATCACATGATCACACTGACAGAACCACAGGCACATAGACACAGGCAACAGAGCATGCACAATGTCGGCACTAGTACAGTGTATATCCACCTTTCGCAGCAATACAGGCTGCTATTCTCCCATGGAGACGATCGTAGAGATGCTGGATGTAGTCCTGTGGAACGGCTTGCCATGCCATTTCCACCTGGCGCCTCAGTTGGACCAGCGTTCGTGCTGGACGTGCAGACCGCGTGAGACGACGCTTCATCCAGTCCCAAACATGCTCAATGGCGGACAGATCCGGAGATCTTGCTGGCCAGGGTAGTTGACTTACACCTTCTACAGCACGTTGGGTGGCACGGGATACATGCGGACGTGCATTGTCCTGTTGGAACAGCAAGTTCCCTTGCCGGTCTAGGAATGGTAGAACGATGGGTTCGATGACGGTTTGGATGTACCGTGCACTATTCAGTGTCCCCTCGACGATCACCAGTGGTGTACGGCCAGTGTAGGAGATCGCTCCCCACACCATGATGCCGGGTGTTGGCCCTGTGTGCCTCGGTCGTATGCAGTCCTGATTGTGGCGCTCACCTGCACGGCGCCAAACACGCATACGGCCATCATTGGCACCAAGGCAGAAGCGACTCTCATCGCTGAAGACGACACGTCTCCATTCGTCCCTCCATTCACGCCTGTCGCGACACCACTGGAGGCGGGCTGCACGATGTTGGGGCGTGAGCGGAAGACGGCCTAACGGTGTGCGGGACCGTAGCCCAGCTTCATGGAGACGGTTGCGAATGGTCCTCGCCGATACCCCAGGAGCAACAGTGTCCCTAATTTGCTGGGAAGTGGCGGTGCGGTCCCCTACGGCACTGCGTAGGATCCTACGGTCTTGTCGTGCATCCGTGCGTCGCTGCGGTCCGGTCCCAGGTCGACGGGCACGTGCACCTTCCGCCGACCACTGGCGACAACATCGATGTACTGTGGAGACCTCACGCCCCACGTGTTGAGCAATTCGGCGGTACGTCCACCCGGCCTCCCGCATGCCCACTATACACCCTCGCTCAAAGTCCGTCAACTGCACATACGGTTCACGTCCACGCTGTCGCGGCATGCTACCAGTGTTAAAGACTGCGATGGAGCTCCGTATGCCACGGCAAACTGGCTGACACTGACGGCGGCGGCGCACAAATGCTGCGCAGCTAGCGCCATTCGACGGCCAACACCGCGGTTCCTGGTGTGTCCGCTGTGCCGTGCGTGTGATCATTGCTTGTACAGCCCTCTCACAGTGTCCGGAGCAAGTATAGTGGGTCTGACACACCGGTGTCAATGTGTTCTTTTTTCCATTTCCAGGAGTGTATATATATATCCACAATTAATGGCAAACACAGGAATGTTTTAGAGAAATCCAGTAGTGATGGAACGTGTAAATTTCTTGTTCAACAGCAGGTGGGAAGAATCATTGGCTTATCAAAAATGGTTCAAATGGCTCTGAGCACTATGGGACTTAACTGTTGAGGTCATCAGTCCCCTAGAACTTAGAACTACTTAAACCCAACTAACCTAAGGACATCACACACATCCATGCCCGAGGCAGGATTCGAACCTGCGACCGTAGCCGTCGCGCGGTTCCAGACTGTAGCGCCTAGAACCGCTCGGCCACTACGGCCGGCATTGGCTTATCCCCCGCTACACCTATGCCATTAAGACTACCTGTAATAGCTCATTAACTCGAACGGCGACAGCCGGTCGCTGCCTCGGCAGTAAACCTTCACGTTCCCAGAAGCAGGTGCATGAGTTTACAACAGCGGTGTTAGCCGTAATTTGTGTCAGTCTTAACGAGTGGGTGTTTTTGCTGTCAGGTAATCGTCTATCATATTTCCGAGCACAGTTGAACTTATAAATTCCTGTGATTAAACAAATTTAGCCTGATGCTGAAGGTAAACTGACTGCTTGTTTTTACGTATCAGCGTTTCTCTAGTATTAATGTAGTACAGGTGTATTACTGAAGAGGTATTTTTAAATTTTCAGAAATGCCACGTCGTCGTGGGTATTGATATAAGCCAGACAACTTCTGTTATATCTGTGGGAAGTTCACCTTTGTCAGAAATAGGAAGAAAATTTCAACAGTCATAAAGAAAGCATGTAAACATTACTTTGGAGTAGAGGTAGGAGACCAAGATAAAGATGGGCACCACATTTCTGTTGTGCTACATGTTACTGCAAACTAATTCAATGTTGGAAAGGTAAAGAGAATGCGGTGTTGTGCGCTGTGACCATGGTGTGGAGAGAACCCAAAACACGTTACTGAACGTTATTTCTGTCTAACAAAAATTCAGGATGTTGCAAACAAAAAATCGAAGAGGTACATTGTTTACCCAGATCTACCTTCATTGATAAGAGCTCCATGTCACATTCGGAGTGACAATGAAGTAAATAGTACTGAAGAAATCACAGATGAGGATCCTTTATATCACCGCACAAGTGAGTCATCACCACATTTGTTAACATAAGCAGATTTAAATGATTTAGCACGTGATCTAGGACTGAGCAAACAAAAGGCGCAGCTGCTTGGTTCAATATTACAAGAATATAATCTACTCCACCAAAGTACTAAAATCATTGTGTTCAGGCACAGAGAACATGCCTTTATTTTCTATTTTGCAACTGACGGAGCACTGATATTTTGCAATGACGTTGCTGGCCTAATTAAAGTGCGGAACTTCACCTATATTTCACAGGAGTGGAGACTTTTCATAGATGCGTCGAAAATAAGTCTCAAGGGTTTTTGATCCATAACGGGAATCAAATACTCTCTGTTCCAGTAGCTTACGCCAGATTGACCAAAGAGAATTACGAATTCGTACAAAGGTTGCTAAATTCATTACAATACAATGAATACAAATGGAAAATGTGTACAGATTTCAAAGTAATTGCCGGTCGTGGTGGCTTCAGTCTGGAACCGCGCGACCGCTACGGTCGCAGGTTCGAACCATGCCTCTGGCATGGATGTGTGTGATGTCCTTAGGTTAGTTAGGTTTAAGTAGTTGTAAGTTCTAGGGGACTGATGACCTCAGATGTTAAGTCCCATAGTGCTCAGAGCCGTTTCAAAGTAATTGCTATGGTACTGGGAATGAAACACGGCTACACGAAGTATGCCTGTTTTCTTTGCGAGTGGGATAGTCAAGACAGAAATTCTCACTATGTGAAAAATAAATGGCCTAGGCGGAGATGGAAAGTGGGCGAAACGAGTGTACAACGTGAAAGTCTGGTAGCTTCTGAAGATATATTACTTCCACCGCTACACATCAAATTTGACCAAATGAAACAATTGGTAAAGGCCATGGATCGAACAGGCAGTGGGTTTGTATATCTAGTTACCAGATTCCTCTGTCTTTCAGCTGCAAAAATAAAGAAAGGTGTATTTGTGGGCCCACAAATGAAGGAACTGCAGAAAGATGCAAATTTTGAAGCACGTTTAACTGACAAAGAAAAGACAGCATGGGACTGTTTCAAGATGGTGTCAGAAAACATCCTCGAAAGACGAAGAGCTATTAACTACAAAGCAACGGTGAACGACATGATCAAAGCATATCAAGATCAAGGGTGCAATATCTCTTTGAAGGTACATATCATGGACTCTCATCTGGACTACTACACAGAGAGTTGTAGTGACGTATCGGATGAACATGGCAAAAGAGTCCATAAAGACATTTCTACCATAGAAAGGCGTTATTAAAGGAAGTGGGTACCTTATATGTTAGCAGATTATTGCTGGAATATCATTCGATAGAAGAAAGATTCACAATACAAGAGAAAAAAGTGATGTGTATTACAATACAGTGGCTCATTTTTTGTCAATTTTCTGTAGTTTCTCACGTCAAATAAATGCTACAAAACGTATACACGAAGATTACTGTATTATATGTTAGATCTCACCTTCCATTAATGTTATGAACTTACAGCATCATAAAAAGGTGAATTTGTCTATCAAATTTCACCTAATGTCTGCTGCACTATATCAGAAACAGAAAAGAGAAATAAAATTGCGATTACACATAAACTATCCCTGACAGAAAAAACTAAAAATAGTTTTGAATGAAGCACTCGGAGTACAACTAGGATAACAATGTATTATTTCAGAAATAGAAAAAAGTTTGTTTTTTGTAGAACAGTGTAACTGAACAGTATGAAGTTAAAATTTTTGACTGTGCATGCAATGGCTTTACCAATTCACAAACTACCAACCAGCATGGAAAAAAATTTTGAACACAGCAATAGACAACGTTTACTGACATGCAGATATGTCTTTCGGACATGTCCGAAAGAACAGATACCATATTATGGCTAACCGACCATTGACCTCCTTCTACTGCGCGGATGCACACGCATTGCCGGAACTCTTACAGGACTCCGTAAGAATGTCTACCGCTATTAATGGGTGTAGTGGGCAGGGGCACTACGAATGTAGTGTGTGGACATTAAGTTGGGAATGTGGGTCTCACGGGGAGCGTGCAAGGGATAAATCCCCGAAGTCGCACTATCCTCTGTGCCCTCGGTGTCTCAGATGGATAGAGCTTCTGCCATGTAAGCAGGAGATCCCGAGTTCGAGTCCCGGTCGGGGCACACATTTTCAACTGTCCCCGTTGATGTATATCAACGCCTGTCGACAGCTTAGGGTCTTGATTCAATTATCATTTTATGAATCCATGGACACTGCATGTCAGTAGGAGACAGTTGAAGCTGGTGAAGGCTCTGTAATGGTGTGGGGCATGTGCAGCAGGATGTGGGGCATGTGCAGCATGGAAAAACATTTGATATGGGACCCCTGATGCATTTAGATACGACTCTGACAGGTCACTCGTACGTAAGAATCCTGTCTGATCACCTGCATCCATTCATGTCCATTGTGCATTCCGACGGACTTGGGTAACTCCAACAGGACAATGCGACACTCCAGACCTCCAGAATTACTACAGAGTGGCTCCAGCAACTCTCTTCTGAGTTTAAACACTACCACTGGCTACCAAACTCCTCAGACATGAACGTTATTGAGCATATGTGCGATGCCTTGCAACCTGCTGTTCAGAAGAGATCTCCACTCCCTCGTACTCTTACAGATTTATGGACAGCCCTGGAGGATTCATGTTGTCAATTCGCTCCAGCACTATTTCAGACATTAGTTGAGTCCATGCCACGTCGTGTTCCGCCACTTCTGCGTGCTCCCGTGGGCCCTGCACGATATTAGGCATTTGTACCAGTTTCTTTGTCTATTCAGTGTACATTAGCTATTGGTGCTAACTTGATGGTGGGTACCAGGTACATAAAAATATCATTTGTCCGGTGGCTTTTCTGAAAACTAAGTCATTGTGGATCCATTGTTAAGATGTTCATACCAATATACAAACTTGTGCGTTATTATTATTCACAGTAACATAGAAATTAGTTTAACATTTTAGGGGCCTATAATTGAAGGTTTCCCGTATTTTTTGTAGAAACAAATGATTCAACCTTTCATTCGGTATGTCATTTCTGATATCCCTTAATTTGTAGAAAAAGACTCCCGAGTTTCGTTTCTTGCATTGATAGTGTACAAATAGTTTAGTGTATTTGTCTCAAGTAGGAGAAGTATTTTACGCCATAGGCCACAGTAAAGTTCGTTGCAATTCTATATGGACGGAGAAAGTTTTTAGAAACTGACTGTACCCTTCATTTGGCTCATTTATTAGCCAATCTGTTGAGTCGGGAACGCGCCGTTCCAGCCATGAGTTCACAATGTTTGGCAGTACATGTGGAGTGCTGCTACAGTCACAAGCCTGGCGCAGTCTTTTAATCACAAGCTGTCTGGTGGCCCATGAGGTGTCCTGTTGCAATGAGCCATGTCTCCTCCTTTCTCTGAATGTGCGGACTCTTACACCTTGTACGCACCCTGTCACACACTGCGAAACAGAATTAAAGGATCACATTTTCTAAGACCCGTAACTGCCTCCCATTGTGACGCCTGAGAATGAAATTTGGTTTTAGGCTGCCTACGGCCTCCCTCTGTAATGGTGCAAAAGCGTGCCACCCTGCGGCCTCATCATCGGAAGCGACGACGCTTCAAAGTGCGAGATGTTTCCACACGCGGAAAAAAAGGCCACGGCGTATAAGTTCATGTGAGCTGGAAGGTGGATTAATTAAGTCACACTGACACCAAGTTTCACCATAATTCTGACCAACTCGAGCGTGGGCATGTTACACGATGAGAAGGTCGTCACAGCCCATCTTGCCCATGTTGCGATTTTCATACCAACACTTAGACGCGTGCTTTTGACTTTTCTGCCATGGAGGTAGAGCCCTGACATCTAACGTTGAAATTACGCGGTTTTCTTATTGGCGGCCGAAGAAAACACTGAAGACACACCAACGCTCAGAATCCACCGTAAGGGCCTCAGGGGGTGGCATCGGGTGTTGATGAAACCACCCCTTTCCCCGGGGCGTTGATTCCCACACCCACACGCTTCACGGTCGTAAACGAAGTTTGCAGTGCGATGATCAATAGGAAGCCATTCTTGACAACCTTTGACACTGCTGACACACTCGGATGTTCCGGCCCTTTTCTAAGGACATCATGGGACTGCATCTCCATCGAACGTAATCACACCCCTTTGGAGTGCAGCATGGGCTCAGTTTTTGCTCCCGTGTTGAAACCACTGAGGACCGTTCAAAACAATTCGACGAAATTTGAAGGTGATCCGAGGCAGCTAAGGGTACTCTATGCTTTTTCAGCCGTCCTGTTTTCCGCCCTCCTGTGACGTCACCACGAAGGAGTGCAACATTAACATGTGCGTGAATAAAACGGCAAATGGTCTCTATAAGACCTCCCAGTTCGGCTACTCCCTTGGTGGTACCTACGCCTTTGTTAGACACGTTACAAAATTTTGACGTCAGTTCAGTCTGGCGGCTGCTCTAGTGCCTGAGGGTTACCCTTTGGGTAGAGTTTGTCTATCACCGCTCACGTGAGCGTCCTATATTTTTCACTTTTGTAATTATGAGCTTAAGACAAAAAGGCAGTACAGAAATTGGCTGCGAGTGGACATTGATTTAAATCAGTGGGGAAAGCTGAAAACTTGTGCTGAACTGTGATCTGAAAGCAGATCTCCTGGTTACTAGGCAGATTGTAACGCCGGAAATGCATATCCTCCTATTTCCATCTATTGTACTATAATTTTTTTCCTTATTTTGTTGCCTGAAGATATGACATTTCTGTGTCTTTATATATTGTAATTGTTTTACTATATATATATATATATATATATATATATATATATATATATATATATATGCATTTATGTCGATGTGTAATTGGCTTGTTTTGTAAATTCTATTTGTATTTTTGCGCTGGGTCTTGCCTAGGGAAAACTATGCTATCGAACGATTACATCGATAGGTCGTGTGGAGAACCAAAGTGTTTAGGAGCTTGGGGAGTGTTAACTCTGCCGCGTGGAGCGCGGGCAGAGCAGAGTCTGGCTGGAGTAGGACGGTGGAGCAGGTGTGTTGTGTGACGCTCCTGCGAGTTGTCGCGTTTTCGGGGTTTGGCAGCATGTAATTGCGCTTGACTTGCTATGATAGTTTCTGACACGGTGTCGCGGACGGGAAGCATTAGCTGGCGCACATCAAGAGCCCGTTTCGCCTGGTGACCGTGTCGAGAAGAAGGCGCGCCAACATCCAGCTTCTGCAACAGCGACGGCCGACAATGAGTGACTGTCGCCACCTCCACGATCGACGACTGCAAACCTTCAATCAACCAACAAGGAAGACTGGAAGCACGTAAAGTTTTAGAACTGTATGGCAGACCTCAGCTTTTCAAACTGTTGCATTACAAAAATACAGCAACTTAGCATGAACCTTTGTTGCTCATTGTCCCAATTGCATTGCCAAGCAGGGTCCCTTCCTTTTCCGGAATGAACTCGAGTGTCGCTGAAATTCAAACGCCAGCTTTAAAGTAATATCATTAGATCTCACTGCTTTAATTTCAAAGTTCAGTTAAGGTATTCATAGCTGGCTACAATATTTAGATTACACAAGCACAAATTAAGAGTGCGAGTTTTGTTACCATATTTTAGCTTACCTGTGACTGCAGCTCAGCTTGGTACGTACTAAATTTTACTATTGTTCAGAATCATTTAATTCAAGTTCAAAGTTAAATCTCTTATTTGTAAATTGCTTAGATTCAAGTAACTTTTGAAATGATTGTTGAGGTAGCCCAAGACTAACCTTATTTTACTGAATTTCGTAGTGCTTCAGAAACAATGCTCACTATTAATTTCAGTCAAAAAATTAACTTTCAATTTTCCGGTTTTATTAATTCTTTTGCTACATTAAGTCAGATTGTAGCAAAAATTATTACTTCTGACAAACATTCAGTTTTCACACAACACGTGTCAACCTTCAGTTGCCACGGTTTTGGTGCTAATTATATGTCCAATAACCTTTCTTTTTCAGTTATTATAGTAGTTTTCCATAGGACTGGCGACCGTAACTTTCCCCAAATCTCAAATATCTATTTAATGTCAGTTAATTGTTAACGTAACGACCGCACATTTACTTTCTTTATTAACTTTACGCCTTTTCGAAATTGATTTCCACCTGTTTCATTTAGATGTAACCCTTTCCTCCCTCTTTACCGACAGATTAAATTCGGTGACGATTGCTTTTCCCAAATTTCCATTAGGTACACGCGGTTTAATTTTTACTGTCATTAAGGTCGATAAGTGAGGGGTAGGTTACAAGATGCTCTGACCACTGAGACATCCGGCCAACAGGAGTCATCGCAGCTGCACGAACTACAGTAAATCAGCACGCGTCCCGTCAGATCCAAAAGCTTAACTCATCCACACACTACGAATGTAGTGCCACTTGTCCATTGTTCTCATTACACGAGGAATTTCACCGTTTCCTGGAAGAGTTCGAGCATGGTGCGCATCCCCACTCAAGAGATCGTTGGCCGATTTGCCGTTCTCTCCTTAATTGTATATATGTGGTGTCTGCCCTCTCGGACATGAGTGGATGCACATCAGACTCGAACTCTCACGGGAATCATCGAAAGGCCGAAACAGTGAGGATAATGGGCCCTACAGGGTACCTCCAGTTGACCTAGATTCATGAAATTTGGCAAGAAGCAAGGTTTTACGGTACAAGTAAGGGAAAAAATCGAAAATTGTTGGATTGTAATTATATTACACATAGAATGTTTTTTGTCATATTATTCCCAATGTCCGTCTCTCCGCCCGTTAAGACCCCTTTCCCTCAGGAACGGGTAGACATATTAAATTGAAGTTTTACGACTCTTACTAAGGATTATGTCCCTTGGTGACGTATAGAATTTAAACTTCTACGTCAATACAGTCAGAAGATACGGCCATTTTTGTACCACAGTTTGATATCTTGCCAGTATCAATATCGATAACAGGAAAAAATAGTTGAAATTCCCGATTATTTGCGTGAATTAACTGTCTGTATACGTAATTAAGTTTATACGGAACCGTCGCAGTGGGTCCTACTAGCACTTGTCTAGATTTTTTTTTATCTTCTGGGTATGCCGAAAGTGAAAGCAAAAACCATATATTCCAATAGTTCACATGAAGGAATACTTGGTGAACGTACAACATCCGAATAAACCACCAACAGCAGTAGTAGCTGTTCTTCATCTGATTCAGATTCCTGAGGCATTTTAGGCGCTACAGTCTAGAACCGCGCGACCGCTACGGCCGCAGGTTCGAATCCTGCTTCGAGCATGGATGTGTGATGGCCTTAGGTTGGTTAGGTTTAAGTAGTTCTAAGTTCTAGGGGACTGATGACCTCAGAAGTTAAGTCCCATAGTGCTCAGAGCCATTTTGAACCTGAGGCGCTTTGAAAACGAGGGTGTCAATTGGAAATTTATTTTTTTCTTCAGTTGTTACATGTAAATATACTCATTAATTGTCAGTGTTTCATTTGTATGAATCAGGTCTTTTATACTAACAACAACAAGAGCGTATCTCTTATGTCATAAGACTCCCATTGGCTGCTTTAGTGGAAAATATAATTGGTAACGTGCGAATTGGTGCATTGATTTTGACGCTCTCTTCACGTAGGAAAGCGTGTTGTCCCTAGAGGACAGCGCTTCTAGGAACGCTTATTTTTTTGGTGCTTCAGTATAGTGACTGATTTTAGAATTGCATGAAGGAACGCGCACTACAGTCCGCCTTAAGCAGTTTCCGCCAATTTCTACACCTTTTGTTGTTAGACGTGATACTGTGTTCAGTGCAGCATTTGTAACCATTTTGTGTTCTATACATTTAAGTGCTTCATAAAATATTAAAGCTATTTGGAACATATTGTTGTTTCTTTCAGTGACGGAATTTTACGGTTAGTAAAATTCTGTATACTTTTAGAACTATTTGTATAATATACGGATAGTTAGGTCATATTTTGTCGGTCATGCACCATCTTGTACCCTGAAACAGAGAAGGTCTTTTATCGTGGAACATGCGTTACTTGCAAATGACCTAAGTTTCTTTAATGTCTTAACAGTGTTACCTGCCCCGAAAAAGGAAATTTGTGTTAGTTCCCAAGAGCTTCTATTTCAAAATATATTTAATATGTAACTGATTTTTGATAAGATTTTGACAAGATTTTCCTGATTGTTTTAAATATTTATTTGACATCACAGACGGTCGTCAAACCACAGTCACTAAAACAATGAAATTTTTAAAAGGTTACATAACTATTTCCGACGCACTGAGTCGACATTTTCAAATGTAATCACAAACCTGGGAAACTGCATTACTGATTGCAACAACAATTCTTTCATATATTACGAAAAATACACCAAAACCAGTAAACCGAAGCAAAGGCAGCAGAAACGGCTCAAAAGACGTCATGGCAATTTTTAATTGATCATTCATTTCACACCTTAATGCAGTGTACATGAAGCTGTGTCGGGATGAAAGATACTATGTATTCTTGCATTACGTCTTGCAGTGATGCAATGATCATTTTGTGAACAAAGGTTCACACGTCGTAATCTTATAACGTGCAGCAAGCCCAAAATTAGAACACAGCACGCAATCGTACCGTGTTCTGCTAATGAAATCTTACAAAAATGATGCACTCCCATTTGGAGCTAACTCACTATTTCAGGACTTTTAACTTTCAGTAGACGGTGCATGGCCATGGCCATGTTAGAAACATGTTTTCACGTTTGGAAAACATTTAATTTTCTGCAGTAGTTTTTGAAATTTGAGAAGAAGACTGCAGCACATAAAAGTGAATACCATAATTTAGAAGTGAAATAAAAATTACACTAATCTGCCCCTATCACCCGCAACTTATAACACATTGAACTTGGACTTCAAATAAGAAACATACATATTCAGACTTGAGGTAATCCAAACATTCTGACTTCGATGAAATCTATTCAACCGATACCGATTTTACTAGCAGGGAAATACCCATGCGCCGCAGCTTCCAACCATTTGATAGCAGTCAGGATTATTTTCAACTTACGAACAACAATTCATTCTCGAACGAGAATAGCATTTACACTGAAGCTACATCGTGTCTAGTGTTATGGTCTCTATGGTCGGCCAACCACTGTCACACTCTGTGTGATTTTGCTTCCTTTTGTCTGGTCTCTGTCTAAGTCTTTCTTGTCCTGTGTCGTCTGCCGTTTTTTCCATTGTTCGTTTTTATTCCATGTGGGCGTTTTACAGTTTTGGAAAAAGGGACTGATGGCCGTAGCTGTCTGGTCGCATTAATCCCACAAACCAATCAACCCATGGTAAACAAATAGGCAATAAAAATTTGCTGGGTTTGTAACACCCTGAAGAAGGTCACTTGCAACAGTGACCGAAACGCCGATAGTTTTACATATTGACAATGCGGTCACAAACACAAGCATACGTTTTTATAGTAAAAAAATAAGTTTAAATTAAATTTGCTCATTATCTTTTAATTTCATGACATCTTGTGCTGCAAGGATTGCAAGTTTCCTTAATTAAGTAAAGCTACAAGCTCAAGAAAATGGTTTGCATTAGAACGAAAAAAAAATACTTTAGATATATGTAGTTGATTTGAAGTCGTCCACAAGAAGTCACGTAGAAATGTTGACTCCTAGCACGCTTCGTCGCAGCCAACGGCCAAGTGGTGTTTGTGGGTTATTGATAATAACTAGTCAACTGTACAGGTATATCTATTGAACAACTTATGTGAGCATCGACTGAAATAATATTTATAGTTAGTAGGGCTTTGTTTTTACAGCAGTTTTATTACAAAGTTATTTATATAAAAGGAAAGTGTAACTTTGTGGTTGATGCCCTAACCAAATTACCCATAGTTCAGGTGTTTCAGGGAAAGGTAAGTGATGGGGTCAATTGAAGAAGGCGGTTTTTAGAGTTTAACGTCTTGTTGCCATCGAGTTTACTGGTGGAGAACAAGTTCGACTTGAACAGGCCGTACAAGGGCATCAGCTACGACTTTGTTTAACGAATCTTAACGACTCTGAGAGGCCATACATGAGTATATTGTTTTAAACGCTGCTGCGCTTCGCCCGATAAGAGAGGAGAAAAAAAGTGGAGATACTGACGGGTGTGCCTCTACTAACCGTTTCTAATTTCCATTAGAGTAATACCGCAGCACGCTGATGACTGACAACCTCGACATCCATTTTAGTCATTTCTTTGTCAAACCCACATAAATCAGGACCTTTTGTGACGATTCAAAATGGTTGCTGATTCGTCACTTAGCTAAGTGTTACACTACGTTCCGTGCACGATCAATCGGAGAATAATCACTAAAATCTGGAACGGATGAAATATGTGGTTATTTATGTAAATTATGTATTATTGTGTGGATGTGAAGGTGAAGTTATTGCTTCTACAATTTCCTGAAAGAAAAGTCCTTATCAACTACTGATACAATTTATAGCGACACTTGTTGGTATATTTCATTAATACATACAATAACTATGAAATTAGATGTATGTATACGAGGTGGTCAAATGAAAACGAGACAGATGGAAAAAATTAAGTAAACTGATTATTATTTCAGAAATAATCCCCATCGCACTGTGAGACAAGGTGGTCAATCCTTTCACGGAAAAATGTTCGCGGTTGCGTAGGGAACCATGACTGTATCCAGCCATGCACCTATTCGCTCGATGGAAATCGACGGTCACGAATGTCTTTCTTCAGGGTTCCAAAAATATGTATATCGCCTGGCGAGAGATCGGTACTGTGTGGGGAATGTGTAAGGGGGTGGGGGCCACATATTGTCAAGGTTATTTCAGCAACGCTACTGAAGTTTCGCGGTGAAGCCTTTGTGTCGTCTCACAGTGGGATAAATGTACCAACAGTTACGGCGATTGCTTTTATAATAATTAACGTTTTACTTTCTTTTTTTATGATTTGAGTCGTTTTCATTCGACTGTCCGTTATGTGAACATATATTGTGTGTTCCACTCCTCCTCCTGAATAACGGTAACGATTTCAACCAAACTTACTGTCTGGAAACAACCTCTATGGTGGTGAGCATCACATGTCTCTCAAACAGCTGAAGGTATGAAAACAAGAAGCTCAGCTCACGGTGCGCAAATTAACAAAATATATTCACGCATTACTTGAGAATGAGCAGCTTAGTAACTTGCAACCAACTTTACAAATGATTTCAAACATTTACGGGACTTTTTCTCCCTGTCACTCACCTCCTTCAGGATGATGAAAGTAAAAAATTTTATCCCTCACTATAGTTTCGCTATTCAAGCAGTAAAACTGATGCATCCGGTATGACCTTTTAATTTATTACTTCTTTACTACTAACTATATTCGCAACACATTTTTCGGACAGTATCCACATATACCACTGAAAGTACCTGCGAAACTATATCATTGTGCACCACATAATTCGGAGATATGACGTCATAAATATTGAGCTGAGTGATGACGAAGCTACAGGGTGAAATTCGCTTGAGATACAAGTGAAATATGTGTGAGTTATGTTAAATATACATGAAATGTCTATACACTGGCAAAGTCACGTGCAGATATCTCTTCCTTTACTCCTGAATCGATTTCAAACTAACTTGGTGCACATATTACACGCAATCTGGAAAGAAATACTGGGTGGGGAGGGGGGGGGGGGGGGAAGAACCAGCAACCTCCTATTGGGATTGGGGATTGGGGTGTGGGTGATAACATACGAGAAAGAGGAAAGGTGGAGATGGACAGGGGTGAAGAAGCAGATGGACAGAGGGGGAGAAGTAGATGGTCAGAGAGAGGGGCAAGAGGAGGTGGACAGAGAGCGGGGTGTAGGAGATGGACAGAAAGAGGGGGGGAGGGGAGAGGTATGGACAGAAAGAGGGAGAAGTAGGAGGTGGGCTAATAGAAGAATGGAATTAATACATACCGGGATAACGACGTGTAGATAATTTAAAAATAAAAAAAGAGTCTTTTGCGTACGGTAGTGAAAGCAGAGCAGTTTTCATATCATATCTGCGTACGACTTCCGATTACTATTACATGGCATTTCTGACAGCTTAGATGTTTAATTTATATGAAGTTTTTGTCTGTAGAAATTCTATGACATAGCGGCAGGGCACGCTGAAGAAGCACACATTTTATGTGGACAACAGTCGACCGTCTGTTCTCCACATGTGTCGTACCTCTGATTTACTTTCGGCAATGCGACAGGTCGTTCGCCGTGCCTTTTGCACCGTCATTGTCACAGTAGACTGGTGATGGTGATGTACTGATTGATTAGTATGTATAACGCTGATTTTATTTCAGAATAAACTCTCTTTATGATGCTCTCTCATGTCCATCGAAGTACTTTATTTTCTTCATTTGTGTGGCCATAGTGTTCGTAGTTGCTTTATAATTCTTAAGGGTATTTGTTTCTGTCGTTGCAACTACAATTATGTGTTGTGAAAAACATAAGAAATGCCTAGTGTTGCAGAACATCTAAAAATTAGACCAAAAGTATAAGTATCTAACTCAGAAAAACAACGATGTGCTAGCAGACAGCATTTCCCGATGTTATCAAGAAATCAGCCGAAAAATCACCACTGATGATGCTTTACCTCAATAAAGGGAAACACGTCTGGTGAAAAAATCGCGCATTTTTGTAGTTGCAACGACAGAACAAAAATACCCTCAAGAAGTACTTTATGTCTCTTTAGAGACATGGAAAAATATTGATGACGTCCATACCCTAAACAGTCATTTGAAGCAGTACGTTTATGTCATATAGGTGCCGTATAATCCTAAGCCTCATATTACGGTGCATCTGTTACAAAGCTACATAACGCTTGCACAGAATACTAATTAATGCAAAACACCGTCAGTAAAGCAGTAGCGAGCAGTTGAAATGGCACGATGATTTACTTAAAGGTCAACACGAGGCCACTGAAATGTCACGGCTCTTCGGTTTAAAGCATCATCAACGCTTCTGGAAAACGAATTTGTGTGGAAAGCTTGATATTTTCCAAGTGTAACAGGAACGCAACCCTTATTTCATGAATTATCCAACATGCGAATTATGTCAGCAAGAATCCACAGTAGTGTGGGTACGAATAAAGTTTTCCTCAGGAGAGAAATAAGAAATTTTTCAAGTAAATGTTGATTAACTACCAGAGGGACATTAAGCAGCATGATTGTCTGGTTTATAACTTTGTTCGTTACGAAGTATTTAACTGTTTTACGTCTCTTTAAATAGCAACTTAGATTTTTTATTAAGTAATCCACTTCCGCTCTTCAGCACATACGAATCACGTACTTACGCAAACGCAACATTCAACATAATAAGACAGAGAAACGAGGATTGTAAATACTATGAGCAACCATTCTGAAGCGTTGCAAAAGGTGCTGATTTATGTTGGTTCCATAAGGAAATGACTGAAACAGACGACGAGGCTGGTCAGTCATCAACGTGCTGGGCCATTAGACAACTGGAAGCTGAAGAACGACACAGAAACAATTAGTAGAGGCACACTCATCAATGTTTCCGTTGTTTTTTATCTTGTGGAGCAAAGTGGAGCAGTGTTCAAGACAATGTACTCATATCCAGGAAGAGAAGTATGTAGTGCACGTCCGACCATCCTGAGTGAGGTTTTTAGAGTTTCCCACAATCATTTCAGGCTGAGTGACTATGATTCCTTAAACAAAGTCGCAGTTGATGCCCTTCCCCGGCCTGTTCAAGTCGAGCTGATTGCCCAACGCTAATAACTCGACGGTGACAGGGCGTTTAATTCTAAAAACTTCATTTTTTCAGCTGTTCTTGTCACTTACCTTTCTACGAAACACCTGAACTAAAGAAAATTTATATACTGCATCAGCCACCAAGTTACCACTATCTTTTAGGCAAATCAATTTGTAATTAAACTACTTATGAACAAAACCAAAGTAACTGGGGGAGTGGATACAAGCCAATGGACTGGATAACACAACAAATAAAGAATAAAATAGTTGGAATTTGCATATAAATTAACACAAAACTACTACAATAAGAAATCAATATCCATACAAGCAAAGATTAAACATTATAATTCAGTTATTAGGACACAAGCAACATATGGATCAGAGTGCCTAACATTGAATAAGAAAGGCGAATTAAGAGAACTAGAAAAAAGAGAGAGAAAAATATTAAGAAAAATTCTAGGTCCTGAGAAAAACAAGGAAAACAGGTGGATTAAAAGGAGAAATGAAGACCTATACAAAAATAAAGAAAAGAGCACAGATACAATGAGGAAGAGACGGCTAAAATTTTATGGACATTTAAAAAGAATGGAAGAAACACGGATTACAAAGAAAATTTTTAATTACGTTAGTAAGCTGAAAAACACTGTAGGATGGATAGAAGCAGTAAAGAAAGACGCCAACAAAATAGGTGTTACAGAAGAAATAATACGTGACAGGAATAACTTTAGGCTATTTATAGAAAACGCAAACTATGAAGAAGATGCGCCAAAACCTCGACCCAAGAGAGTGTGGACAGATGAGCAGAGACGAGCAGTTGGCGAGAAAATGAAGAAGTACTGGGAAGAACGGAAGAAAAAGAAACACCACAAGTCTTAAGCTGTGTGCGGTCCATAGCTGGCCAAATTCATAAAAAAAAAAAAATTATTTCAGTTGATGCGCAAGTACGTTGCAAGTCAACGTGGGTGCAAATAGAGGAAGAACGTTCACAAGTATTCGAAGTGGTGAGTGCAGACAGTGATGCAGAGGTGCACGCGTTGCATGAAAGAATTCATCGCTGCTTCCAGTGCTGCCTGTTGAACTGTCAGGGAAGCACGGCATGTTTGTGCATGTTGTCTGGAGCTATTGAAATATCGCGATATAAAACGTCTCCCATACGCCTCCAAAGAAAAAACTAAAAGGAGATTAGTCAGGAGCAAGAGCCACTGAATTCACTGAAATCTATCTGGGTACGTATCTTCAGTTCAGAACCCGACGTGTACGCAAAGCATTATGTACTGTACATCCATCATGTTGGTTCTACATAAATATTTTGTTTCTTAGCGGTACGTAACCAAGAAGGCGAGGAAGAATTCAGTCAGTAGTTGTATTGTCAAACATCCCACACCATACATGAACTCTCCATTGACACTGCTGTTCTACCTGTCTAAAACATCGTGGGTTTTCGTTGGGTCAACAATGCCTGTTTTTTCTATTTACCTGTCCTTATTCATCGGTAAGAAGAACATTGGAGAAGAAGTTCTGGTTGGCGAGGATTTATTACGGTGCCTACTGACAAAACACTATACCTATCTGGAAATCATTACCATTCAGTCCTGCTGTAAGTGTTTGATAGAACCGATGACGTTTTAGAATGCGAGTTACGGTGGCTTTGGGAACGTCAGTCTCCTGCTCAAGCTGCCGTAGCTCAGGTGTAGATTAATTGCAAGAGAAACGAGAACAGTAACTTCGGCGGCTTCGTCTGTGCGAGTTCTGCGAAGACTGCGTTGCTTTCGTTAAAACTTCCCGTTTCTTGAAGCGTCACCACTCTTAGTCATTTCCCTTTCTGTTCCTCTCGCAAAAAGAACGAGGGAAAAACAATTATTTTATGTCTCCGTATGAAATCCAGTTTCTCGTATCTCATCTTGGTGGTCCTTAGGCCCAATATACACTCCTGGAAATGGAAAAAAGAACACATTGACACCGGTGTGTCAGACCCACCATACTTGCTCCGGACACTGCGAGAGGGCTGTACAAGCAATGATCACACGCACGGCACAGCGGACACACCAGGAACCGCGGTGTTGGCCGTCGAATGTCGCTAGCTGCGCAGCATTTGTGCACCGCCGCCGTCAGTGTCAGCCAGTTTGCCGTGGCATACGGAGCTCCATCGCAGTCTTTAACACTGGTAGCATGCCGCGACAGCGTGGACGTGAACCGTATGTGCAGTTGACGGACTTTGAGCGAGGGCGTATAGTGGGCATGCGGGAGGCCGGGTGGACGTACCGCCGAATTGCTCAACACGTGGGGCGTGAGGTCTCCACAGTACATCGATGTTGTCGCCAGTGGTCGGCGGAAGGTGCACGTGCCCGTCGACCTGGGACCGGACCGCAGCGACGCACGGATGCACGACAAGACCGTAGGATCCTACGCAGTGCCGTAGGGGACCGCACCGCCACTTCCCAGCAAATTAGGGACACTGTTGCTCCTGGGGTATCGGCGAGGACCATTCGCAACCGTCTCCATGAAGCTGGGCTACGGTCCCGCACACCGTTAGGCCGTCTTCCGCTCACGCCCCAACATCGTGCAGCCCGCCTCCAGTGGTGTCGCGACAGGCGTGAATGGAGGGACGAATGGAGACGTGTCGTCTTCAGCGATGAGAGTCGCTTCTGCCTTGGTGCCAATGATGGTCGTATGCGTGTTTGGCGCCGTGCAGGTGAGCGCCACAATCAGGACTGCATACGACCGAGGCACACAGGGCCAACACCCGGCATCATGGTGTGGGGAGCGATCTCCTACACTGGCCGTACACCACTGGTGATCGTCGAGGGGACACTGAATAGTGCACGGTACATCCAAACCGTCATCGAACCCATCGTTCTACCATTCCTAGACCGGCAAGGGAACTTGCTGTTCCAACAGGACAATGCACGTCCGCATGTATCCCGTGCCACCCAACGTGCTCTAGAAGGTGTAAGTCAACTACCCTGGCCAGCAAGATCTCCGGATCTGTCCCCCATTGAGCATGTTTGGGACTGGATGAAGCGTCGTCTCACGCGGTCTGCACGTCCAGCACGAACGCTGGTCCAACTGAGGCGCCAGGTGGAAATGGCATGGCAAGCCGTTCCACAGGACTACATCCAGCATCTCTACGATCGTCTCCATGGGAGAATAGCAGCCTGCATTGCTGCGAAAGGTGGATATACACTGTACTAGTGCCGACATTGTGCATGCTCTGTTGCCTGTGTCTATGTGCCTGTGGTTCCGTCAGTGTGATCATGTGATGTATCTGACCCCAGGAATGTGTCAATAAAGTTTCCCCTTCCTGGGACAATGAATTCACGGTGTTCTTATTTCAATTTCCAGGAGTGTATGTTGGGGACAACAGAACCGTTCTGCAGTCAGCTTCTAATGCCGCTTCTCTAAATTTTCTAAATAGTGTTCATTGAAAAGAACGTCGCCTTCCCCCCAGGCATTCCCATTTCAGTTCCCGGGGCATTTCCGTAATAATTGCGTGTTGTTAGAACTACCAGTAACAAATCTAGCAGCTCGCCTCCGAATTGCTTCGATGTCTTCCTTTTACGGACCTCGTACGAATCCTAAACACTCCAGAATATGTCCCACTAGCGTCCTATATGCGGTCTCTTTTACACCTGAACCACACTTTCCTAGAATTGTCCCAATAAACCGAAGTCGACCATTCGCCTTTCCTACCACAATACTCACATGCTCGTTCCATTTCGTATTGCTTCGCAACGTTACGCCCAGATATGTAAAGGAAGTGTGTCAAGCAGAATACTACTAATGCTGTATCCGAACACTATGGGCTTGTTTTTCCTACTCATCCGCATTAACTTAACGTTCTTTTGCATTTACAGCTAGCTGATATTCATCATACCAACTAGAAATTTTGTCTGAGTCATCTTGTATCCTCTTACAGTCACTCAACTTGAACACCTTACCGTACACCATAGCATCATTGCCAGGAACCGCAGATTGCTGCCCACCCTGTCCACCGAATCATCTATGTATATGGAGAATAATAGCGGTCTTGTCGCACTTCCCTGGGGCACTCCTGGCCATACCGTTGTCTCTGATGAACATGCGCCGTCGAGAACAACATACTGGGTTCTGTAACTTGAGGAGTCTTCGAGCCATTCACATATCTGGGAACCTAATCCATTTGCTCAAACCTTCATTAACAACCTGCACTTGGGCACCGTGTCAAACGTTTTCCGTAAATCTAGAAACACGACATCTGCCTGTTTCCCTTAATCCATAGATCGCAGTATATCATGTGAGAAAAGGGCGAGCTGAGTTTCGCACGAGCGATGCGTTCAACGATCATGCTGATTCGTGGAGATAAGCTTCTCGGTCTCAGGAAATTTATTATGCTCGAAATGAGAATATGTTCAAGGATTCTGCACCAAACTGATGTTAGGGATATTAGTCTATAAGTCTGCGGGTCCGTTCTTTTGCACTTCTTATACACAAGAGTCACCTGTCCTTTTTTCCAGTTGATTAGGACATTGCGCTGCGCTAGATATTCACGATAAATGCAAGCTAAGTAAGGGGCCAGTGCCATAGAGTACTCTTCGAAGAACTGGATTGGGATTCCATCTGGACGTGGCGACTTCCTTGTTTTCAACTCCTTCGGTGGTTTCTCTACGACTAAGATGCTTATTACTGTGTCGTTTACACGGGAGTCTGGCCGATGGCTAAACGACGGTATGTCTGTACGGTTCTTCTGCGTGAACGATTTCCTGAACGCGAAATTTAGAACTTCGGCTTTCGTTTTGCCATCTTCAACTGCCACACCAGACTGGTCAACAAGTGCCTGGATGAAAGTCTGGGGCTCACTCAGCAATTTTACATAGGACAAGAATTTCCCCCTGTTCTCTGCCAGATCTTTTGCTAAGGAACGACGGTGGTAGCTGTTGTATGCTTCGCGCATATATCTTTTCACAGACGCACGAATCTCTACTAACCGTTGCTTATCGTCATTTGCACGTTCTCTTTTGAACCGCGAGTGCAGCAGCCTCTGCTTCCTCAACATTTTCCGAATCTCGTTATTAAACCATGGTGGATCTTTTCCGCCCTTAATCCACTTACCAGGCACACAATTGTCCAGACCACGATTTACAGTCTGCTTAAACTTTGCCCATAATGCTTCTAGGTAGATAATGTTGTGGGGAAAGCGAATCAAAGGGTGCGATTTATTTGTAGAACACATAAAATGCAGAAGGTCGACTAAAGAGGCTGCTTACACTACGCCTATCCGCTGGAATATTGTCGTGTGGTGTGGGGTCTGCAACAGATAGGCTTGACGGAGGATATCGAAAGAGTTCAAAGAAGAGCAGCTCGTTTTGCATTATCACGAAATAGAGGAGAGTGTGGCACGGATATGGTAAGCGAATTAACGTGGCAATCGTTGAAACAAAACCTTTTTCGTTGCTGCAGGATCTTCTCGCGGAATTTAAATCAGCGACTTTCTACTCATAGTGTGAAAATATTTTGTTGGCACACACCTACACAGGGAGAAATGATCATCATAATAAAATAAGAGAAATCATAGCTCGTACGGATCAAGGAACGGCAGAGGATCAGCGTGATGGTGGTTCTATGAACCCTCTGCTGGGCACTTAATTGTGAATTGCAGAGTAATCATGTAGATGTAGACGTAGAGTAAATTGTGTAGTGGAAGGCTAATCGTATTTGCATTCCGAATGAATTTTTTCCAACTGAATATCGGTTCGAAATCACACAGTTTTTCGACTTTTATCAAAACAGTCAGCCGCTGCTTCGAAAGTCTTGTCAGAGCGAACGTTTAGTACTGGTTATGACAGATCAAGGCGTACGCAATGGCGTAAGAGGTCACTTACAAATGATACTGCTACAGATCACCGAAATTGAACACACCACAAAACGACGACGTCTACGGTGTCAGGTTTACTGCGCACAATATCATTTGAGCACCAAAGCTGACAAGCGAGGGGAGTCAACAAATTAGCAGTTCAAATTCCAGCGACCTCGATTTAGTACTATGGAGAAGAAAATTCAGCGAAATGTGAGTGCATTATGCTGGGACTGAGGATAAGAACTGCACTGCCACAAAGACAAAAGCTGACGAGCCCAACTTAATTATACATAGATAGGGACAATCATTTTAAACAGCATTTCATTCCGGTTATAAGACTCTTATGATTTATAAGCCAAATGAATTTTCTGACAAAAATATTGCTAAGCGTTTGAAATATTCCAATCCTTAGAGACTCTCATAAAAATAAATTATTTCTGATGATATGCGCATAGAAAGACAGAATGGCGACACCCTCGACAGAGTTCACTTAGCACTGGAACGTTGTAGGAGAACATACAGTTTGTAGTATTCTGATTTTCCAGAAATTACAAGATTCGTGAAATTCTGAGTTTTTCAGCATAAACTGACGTAGAAAAATCTGGATGACTGGTTCGCAAAATCAAATTACCCTGAATATAACTGGAATGTGGAAGATCTCCATATGCTTATCTACACACGTCTGTGAACATTTATTTTTTGCGTCCGCAGAAAGGTGCAAATCGATTTGACACCTGGTTTTAGGTGCGGCGGATTGTCAGAATTTAGATGTCTGTGAGGATGGCCTACCTTTTGACTGTTGTCATTCCTCCACGTTGTTGCTCCATTTCGAGGCCTTCGTAATATTTCAGTGACTGAGGATGGACACATTCATGTAGCTCACCAGTCTCATACTGATGCTAAGCAACGACGTCGGCCGCTGCAGAGTTCGCTGTATTGTTGAGAACTGCGTCAAGTCGTGGTATATTCATTACTCCAAGAGGATATGCACAAAATAGTCACCGTGCAGTTAAGGAAAGTTTCCACCAATAACAACAGTGGGTAATTAAGCTAGGATTACCGCGGCAATGCCCCCCAGGTTAAGGTGCCGCTGGAAAGAAAAGAAAATGGAAAAAAGAAGATAACATACAAATGGGAACATAAAGAGGAAAAATTAGTGAAAACTGTTGAAAGAAGCCATTCACTATGCTGAAATAGTCAAATATTGTTTTGGTAATCGTTCTCACGTAAAGATACGGGAATCATACGTAGGTCAGTGTTAGGACTCGAACATCACATTACTCGATGTAATCACATCTATAGAGCACAAGGGACCAACTGTGAGCAAGCGTTGGAACTAAGGCTAAGGTAGAGTGTCCATTATGAGTGGCGTATGCAATGGTAGGTAAAACAGAATAGAGTCACACTTTAGATTTAGTGCTTTAATGCGCTGCGAAGGGTAAGAGTCTGATGAAGACACAATCCTATATTTTGAAACAGTTGAGAACATATGCAGATATGTTGATCAACAACAGTGATAGGATTTAAAACTTGTTCTGAGGGTACTACCGAGGTAATGCCATAGACAGCAGATCCAACGAGTTAGGGTAACTTACAACTAATAGTTTATACATTTAAAGAGAGATTCATTGGCTTTATTAAGACTCTGATAAACATAATTCACAAGAATAATCTAATGAACGAAATGTAGTTATACAAGGGGCAGTCAAATGAAAGCGAGACATGGAAAGAAAGTAAGTAAACTACATATAACTTCAAAAGTAATCGTCATAACTGTTAACACATGTATCCCACTGTGAGACAAGACGGTCCAACGCCTTCATGGAAAGATATCTGCGGATGCCTGCAGAACCATAATTGTACCCAGGCACGCACCTGCTCATCAAAAGCAAATCGAAGCAACGAATGTCTTTCTTCAGGGCTCCAAACCATGGGAATCGCTAGAGGAGAAATCGGGACTGTACGAAGAATGTGTAAGGGCTTCCAGAGAAACTTCTGCAGTACAGTCAAAACAAACTTGGCTAGATGTAGGCGGGCAGTGTCCTGTAACAGAATGAGACCGCCCGTCAACATTCCTGTGCGTTTTGAAATGAAACCGGGCTTCAACTTTTGCAACGTGTCCACGTGCCGCTGTGTGTGCTATCAAGTCCAAATTCCCAGGAACGTTGACGCACGGCATCATTCTGTTGCAAGATAAGGTCCACCCACATCTAGTCAAGTTTGTTTCGACTACGCTGCAGAAGCCTGAGTTGGAAGACCTAAGACATCGTCCATACAGTCCCAATCTCTCGCCATACGATTTAGATATTTTTGGAGCCCAGATGAAAGACATTCATGGCTGTCGATTTGCTTCGGATGAAGAGATCCACGCCTGAGTACTGTCATGGTTCCGTAGCCAACCGCAAAGCTTTTTTCCATGAAGGCATTGATCGTCTTGTCTCGCAATAGGATATCTATTAAGAGTTATGGCGGTTACTTTTAAAATAATACAGACGTTACTTACATTTTTCCGTCTATCTTGTTTTCATTTCGTTGCCCCGTGCAGATTCTAAAAATATAATCTTATCTTTTTAAGATTCAATGTAAACCACCAGAAAACTTTATTATTCCACCTAAGGTCCTGCATGTCGTAAACTGCAAATGACCTGTTAGGAAGAACGCGAACAGAAAAAAAGGAAAAATGATGAGGATTTAACCTCTCTTCGGTGACGAGGTCAATAGAAACAGAGCACAAACGCAGGTACATGATGGGTGGGCAAAGATATCACCTTGTCGTTTTCAAGGGAACAATCCCAGTATTTGTCTGAAATGATTTGGGAGGGAACCACGGAAGACCTCAGTCTGGATGGGCGGACGGGATTTAAATCGCTGTCCTCCCGAAATCGAGTTCAGTGTCTTGGCACTGTGCCATATCGCTCGGCTGCTCGCAGAAGTAACTAGCATCAAAGGCTCATACGACACACTACTGGAAGAAACTTTCAACATATGTGATAAATAGGCCATTAAGTGCAAGTTGCCTAATAGAGGAATTAAAACAGTTGAGAAGCACTTTAGCCAGCTTTTTGAGGACGAGAGACTGACAGAGCCCGTAACTGGTCTCAGAGTGACACTTTTTTATCCAGAGATTGACAATATTTAATCACAACTAAATACCTGTTTTAGGGGATGAAGAATGTTACAGATGCAGACGTAGCTGTATAACTTTTTTTCATATCTACCGCCCGCGATGAACATCTTATAAACGATGCACTTCAGTTTCTCGATTTTATTTATCTTCTGTTTCTAGCACAGCTAATGTTACTAAGAACCGTGTTTAAAGCCGTATTGATTTATCTAACAGAACCTACGACTTTTGCAAAAGCTGATCGGTCTTTTTACAAGCTAAAAAAATGGGTAAAAAATACTTACATTCTACAATTACCCAGAAATGGAGGAGGAGGGAGGAGATTAGTGTTTAACGTCCCGTCGACAACGAGGTCATTAGAGACGGAGCGCAAGCTCGGGTGAGGGAAGGATGGGGAAGGAAATCGGCCGTGCCCTTTCAAAGGAACCATCCCGGCATTTGCCTGAAGCGATGTAGGGAAATCACGGAAAACCTAAATCAGGATGGCCGGAGATGGGATTGAACCGTCGTCCTCCAGAATGCGAGTGCAGTGTGCTAACCACTGCGCCACCTCGCTCGGTCAGAAATGGATAACCAGTTTGGAAATACTATCAGTAGTAGAAAGGTGGTGCGAATGGTCAGACGCTTGTTAGGCTGGCGAGGGACAGTGTGACAGGAGTGTCGAGTGATTTTAACTCAAATATTTATGTATATTACATCACATGTTGGTCCATGTATTGCATTACGTCAGATACACCTAATGGAGCAAATCAAGAGTCAAAAACGTCAATACGTACAGCAGGAATGCCAAAGCCTCCCTCCGTTGTATATTATACATATTCAAATGTGTGATGTGTTATATATAAATTTTTGGGATACCTATATAACCTTCGGCACTTCATATTATGGAGTCCAAGGAGAATCCCCTGATACTACACATTGATTTTGCCAAAAACGAAGAAGCATAGTTATATGCTAGTGATACCATTGAGCATTAAGTTATGTTCGAACTATGTGAATTTGGTGTAAGATGTTAGTTACCGCAGCCGAGCGCACCCGCCCCCATATGCATACCATATCTTACGAATGCTGACGCGGCTGCGAATAAATAAAATTTTAGACCACGGTTACACTGTTTCAGAGAACTTCAAGCTGAGAGATTGTGAATAGCATATAACTATGTTTCACGGCTTTTGGCAAGATCAATGTGTAGCATCAAGGGATGACCTTGGACCCCATAACAGTGTATGCTGTGGCACAGACTATACGAGCATTTAAAATTTTATGTGTGTGGTATCACATGTGAATACGTGTTTTGCATTATGTAACATACAATTAAGGGAAGCATACCGAGAGGTATGTACTGACCTTTTAGATTCTTGCTTCCATTAAGGGGAGTTTATATGTACCACATTCTCAGCAATACTTTTATAAGGGCAGAGAATTTTTTTCTTTTTCCTGCTTAGTAAAATATCACAAATATGGTAGTATATTTCGGCATTTTAGTCAAATGTGACTGGGAATGAAATAAAACAGTCGTATGGCTACGTTGGCCAGCAGATCCCATATGGGGTGTTTGGCCACCTAGTACAAATCTTTTCGTTTGACGCCAGTTCGGAGATTTGCGCGTCGATGGTGATGAGGACATCAGACATCACAATATCCAGTACCCGAACGAACAAATCACCGATCTGGCTGGGATTCGAAACCCGTCCGCATCCCCCCTCCCCCCCCATCACCCGAAGCAGTGAGCCACGCTGATCACTCAGCTACGAACGTGGACTGTGGCGGGAAAATCTGGCTTTTTGGAGTAAAGTGGAAATACTTGTTCTCGTGAGTATTCTTAAACACAAACCTCCAGATGAATTTGTACTTTGCAGAAAAGCTGTTTGATCCAAACAGTTACGCTCCCAAAGAGGGATAACACTAATTTTGAACAGACGACGACAAATAGCAGATAGCTGAGCATAATAAAAGCTGACATACTGAGCCAAAATGCGGTTAATTAAAAATTAAAAATAATTCGAGTTCTCTAGTTCTGACCACGGTTTTAAGGAGGTTAGGTTTGCCTTTGTTGTAAAGCAACTAAGGCAAACCTCATTGTTGTCCACTGCACGTAACCTATGTAGTGATGACTAATGTCTCTTCCTACCTAAGAGGTCCAGACAAACAAATGACATATGTGCACCAGTGTCTAACAAGAATTTATCTTCCTTATTCCCTACCACACCAATCAATCCGTCTCTGCACTCGTTGTTGCAGTGTACTGTTTTTGTCGTAGCGGCCCCTTATTGCCGGCTGGAGTGGCCGTGCGGTTCTAGGCGCTACAGTTTGGAACCGAGCGACCGCTACGGTCGCAGGTTCTTCGAATCCTGCCTCGGGCATGGATGTGTGTGATGTCCTTAGGTTAGTTAGGTTTAATTAGTTCTAAGTTCTAAGCGACTGATGACCTCAGAAGTTAAGTCGCATAGTGCTCAGAGCCAACCGGCCTCTTATTACTTACAAGTGAACCTCCCCATCGCACCCCCCTCAGATTTAGTTATAATTTGGCACAGTGGATAGGCCTTGAAAAACTGAATACAGATCAATCGAGAAAACAGGAAGAAGTTGTGTGGAACTATGGAAAAATAAGCAAAATATACAAACTGAGTAGTCCATGGCCAACATATGCAACACCAAGGACAATGTGGGCACGGAAGCGCGGTGGTCTCGTGGTTATCGTGAGCAGCTGCGGAAGAAGAGGTCCTTGGTTCAAGTCTTCCCTCCAGTAAAAATTTTACATTTTTATTTTCAGACAGTTATCAAAGTTCAGGCACTCACACATAATCAATTTCGCTCTCCAAAATTCCAGGACATGTTCAGATTTGCTTGGACATATGCAGGATTTGACGGTCTACACACGGAAAAATTGGAAAACGTTAAAAACATATGTTTTGACAGAGCACAGAGAAAACTGTGCGACTGTGAAACTGTTGCATTCATTTGTTGCAATTTGTGTGACACACTCTTATGTCTTCATCACTTTTTTGGGAGTGATTATCACATCCACAAGAAAACCTAAATCGGGAAAGGTAGAAGAATCTTTTTACCCATTCGCCAAGTGTGTAAGTTAGGTGGGGCGACGACTTATTCCTGTCATGTGACGCACATGCCGTCACCAGTGTCGTATAGACGTGTTTTCCTGAATCAAATGTTTTCGGTTCCCATTGGAGAGGCACGTCCTTTCGTCTACTAATCGCACGGTTTTGCGGTGCGGTCGCAAAACACAGACACTAAACTTATTACAGTGAACAGAGACGTCAATGAACGAACGGACAGATCATAACTTTGCAAAAATAAAGTATGTAAACTTTTCGCACGAGGGTAGACTTGAACCAAGGACCTCTCACTCTGCAGCTGCTCGCGCTAACCAGAGGACCACAGCGTTCCTGTGATCACATCATTCTTGATGTTGCTTATGTTGCCCATGGACTACTCAGTTTGTATATTTTGCTTATTTTTTCATAGTTCCACACAACTTCTTCCTGTTTTCTCGATTGATCTGTATTCAGTTTTTCAAGGCCTATCCACTGTGCCAAATTATAACTAAATCTGAGGGGGGTGCGATGGGGAGGTTCCCTTGTTAGAGGGGCCGCACAACCGACAAGCAAGATGGGCTGCCGATCAGGAGCGCGGAGAGATACGTCGCCAACGTATATAAACAACAACAGGCTTTCCAAATAAACAGGGAACTACTTCGTCAGACAACATGTGACAGTGTTCCACCATTCGGAACTCCGCGGACGTGGCTATATAACCCTGCCCGGATAGTCAGACCAGCAGTGTTTACCTACCACTAGGAACAGCTCCGGTCAGTACTTACGCCTGCCCTAACATTGTATACACTCGCCACAGCATTGTAGTAGCACATTGTACTTTATAATTGGTTGAGTAGATTTTTGTCAGTATTTTCTTCCATTGTCTTGTTTCCTTATCTGGTTTGCCACCACAAGAGTTGAGGGGTTTTCTCGTTGTTCTTGCGTTTAAAACTTAGTGTGTGCCAAGATGGCGTTTTTCTTTAATTATAATAAATTGTGTCGAAATTGACTGTTAGTCCTTTCCTGCCGATCGCAGGACACAGCAGTTTTATTGGGAATGATCTCCGATGGTGAAGGCACTCTCGTTTGCGTTTAACAACAGATTTTTCTTATTGCACTTCTCCCGCTTACTATTTCTGCAGTTACGAACCTTATGTCCAACATCATCATTTAGAAAATACTGTGGCTGGCGACACTCCCTCGTCACGTGGACCTTTTTTCCACATCTGAAGCATTTAAACTCCAGAGGCGAAACTATCTCGCTCCGAGTCGCTAAATCTATTTCCTCCGTGTGGCAATTCTGATGGCAGATGACAAATCACTAGGATTTTTCTTTCTTACTTTTTACAACATATCCGCTCAAATACCTTTCACGAATACGTCCAAGGCTCTCTGCTCCCCGCAAGAGAGCTCTATTCGCCTCTGCATTGTGCGTGAGTTCTGCTCACGAATCGTGTTATAGAATGTCTGTACTGATATATTATGTTCCTGAATTAACCCCATGAGGTTATCTCTGAAAACCAGGCATTTTTTTTCTTCAGCCAGCTGCTTAAATGTTTGTGTCTCACCAAGGATTTTATGGTACGAGACAAGCCTTTTAGCGTCACCTGTTAACTGCAACACAGCCATAGTAAGAAATGTTGCATCGGACCTGTTCCGTGACTGAGTTTGGCCACGTGGTGTAGCCGCGTGGTCTAAGGGCGCCTTGCCACGGTTCGCGCGGCTCACCCCGTCGGAGGCTCGAGTCCTCCCTCGAGCATGGGTGTGTGTGTTGCACTTGGCGTAAGTTAGTTGAAGTTATATTAAATAGTGTGTAAGCCTATGGATCGATGACCTCACCAGTTTGATCCTATAGGAACTTACCACAAATTTCCTAACTGAGTTGTTTCCTTAACATTATCCACAGAAGTCTACACATTCTATTTTCCCAGAAAAAGGTGTAATGAGACTGGCTGCCAAAGGATCAGTAGATGGAATAGATACGCTAACTACAGTCTTGGTATCCTCTCCTTGTGCTTGCATCAGCCCAGTTGCTGCACGTAATGCTTTTAGTTCCCTTTGTGTTTCTTCGTTAACTGGGCTCCGTTCTGGTTTATCACGGAATAACGCGGTTACCTGATTTCTCAAAACTTCAAAGGATTCACTCGAAGCTATTGAACGTGCTTCTGGTCATTGTGTAACTTTCATTTTGAACTACTCTTCAGAACAAATGGGATCCCCTAAGCCGACACAACATCACTAAGCAAGAAAACTATACTAATCTTTCCTACTCATCATAGCCCAGCGATACTCACTGCACTTCCATGCTTCGTCGCAAAATGGTCTACAAGTTTCACTCATGTTGCACACACCCCCTAGTACATTGTAACTCGTTCTGCCTTGATAAATTACAAAACTAGCACACATTCTGCCGTAAATATTCATCCAGATAGTTAGCCCAGATCTCTGATAAGTCTGTAGGCACTTGGCGCCTATATAACGTGACTTTCAAATTACTCTGCAAATTCTTCCAACAAGACATGGCTCCAAACCAAAAAAAGGAAAACATTCCAAAAAATTTGGTCACTCACCGCACAGCATGATGACAGATGCCGATGGCTCCTGATGTACAGGTGCGGCCCTTCTGCAGAAGCGACAGCCGACGTCAGCATCTCTGGCGCTCTCCTGGTACCACACAGTGTGTCAGCAGGTGGAGTGGAGAGCGGGGCTGTGTGGTCCTGTAGGGTGCTGGGGCGCCAATGAGAAATAAGTCAATCAACAATCATTTATTGGCGAGAGTTTTGCATACACTAATCCTTTTTCCCGGCGATGCCTACAGCGACCATGCTGAGTCCATGCTGCTTGAACTATTGTACTTCTTTTTTAAAATTGATGTTTTAACTTCGATTGTCTGTCTTTACTCAGTTACATTTCTCTGTGCGATCTTGGTAGAACCAACAAGTAAGTCCTTTGTACTGGCTGCTTGCGGAACAATACTTTAAAATTTAAGTAATCAATTGTGTTTCATTTCTTAGGATCAGAAATGACATTTTCTGGATTAAATTTATTATTTATGAATCTGAGAGTTCATCTTGAAAAGGCTGGAGCCGCTTCGATCAGCGACTGAACGATTCGTAATTCATTTGTGCACTTCCGTTAGTCATTCTCCTAAAAGAGAAAGAATCTATCTTCGTCAATATCGAAATCTGATTATCTTAATTCCTACATTATTTCAGTGTTCGTACACTGTTTACTAAAGTTCCACAGTTGAGTGTCACTGAACAATGACGGCAGATAACCAAAACACTTGAGCCTGAGACATAATTTTTTCTTCTTTTCGTCGACAGAAATAATTAATGATATCTCTTTTTTTCAGATCATCAGTGGTTGATTATAAAATGTATTACACCTGGTTATAGGGCAAAAATGTAATCTCATCGCTGTTGGAAGTGCCTTCTACATGTGGGAAAATACGCATCTCAAACTTTGAATAGTTTGCAGTTTTTCAATGTCATTTAGCTGGAGGATTGTTCAATTGCAGAACTTCTCTACTGAAAGGGCACTTTTCATGGTATAGCACCTAAATGGTCTATATGTAAAAACGTGTTCTTTCCACATGACCACATGGGCCCTGTTCTTCAATTGTTCTTCCTCTGAACGAACTTGGTGCTGATTGTTACCAAATTATTTCTTCTGTTCGCCCGGGAATTTGCGTCACGTATCGAGCTTCTCTTTGTTGTTCTGAAACCAATGCTGGTCTGTACCATCCAGACACATCATATCATCCCATCCGGTGTATATGGTGAGTCGCTCGAATCCTTTCGGCGATTTCATCAGGTCCTGAACAGTGCCTCTGGAAAACACCTATGGATGTCTAATGTCCAGTTGGCTTGCTGTTTTGAAATCAACTGATTTCCTGAATACAGCTGGGGAAAGATATACTGCTTGTCTTTCGGTCCCAGTCCATATATGTGACAACTTTTATACTAACTAAATGGAGTCATAGCAATGTCTCCTCCAAACAATGTCGTGTCGTAACCACCGGCAAGTCTAAATCCGGACGCACATTTATTGCGAACACCAGCGTACGAGAGAACACAACTCAGTCCCTTGGCACAGAGTGCTGCTATTTCTGCAAAAATCGAATATTCCAGAATATGTAAACAATGCAAATATAAGATATCTCAAGAACACTCCAAGAATGATACACATTAAATAACAAATAATTACTGGTGGTCGGGTTTTAACTAGCTGCTCTAGCCACTAAGTCACACTCCATAGTGAACAGCTCGTGGCAATACGAAGATGAAGACGGAAACGGCACAGCTGAACATTGATCATATGGACCAAAAATGCACAAAAAGTTGAATGTCTTACCGTTTTCATATGGTATTAATTATGAAGACACCCTTGTCAACACTTCACATTATATAACACAGACACTGTTGTAAGTTAAACTGGAAACAGTTGAATGTCATAGTTTAGATGCTGCAGCTGCACAATGTCAACAGCTAACCACTGACTATTGTCAGCGAGTGAAACGAGTATATCGCTGTTGGCCACGGTTTAGGGCAGATTCGTGTAGTGTGCGTCGTGGTTTTGTTTTGTAGAAACAATGTTAAATGTTGCTGACAGATGTTTTACTAGTTTACTACTGTTCAATGTTAGATGTGACACGTGATTCGAGTAATGTCATTATTTCTGGTGGTCTGAAGGGGCAATAAATAAGAGACAAAAATCACGACTACCCCTGGTGACTCTGTAGCTTGACTGATCCCTGCATGAGATTTTTCTCTGTCGAGACGTTGGGAAGCTCTCAAAATGATTTTTTCTGCCGTCTTCGATAGTTTCATAGCATAGATGAGGTATTCTCAACATCTTACATTTTACAGTTTTTTTCTGATGTCCTGGAAATAAACATAGTATACGTTCAATATATTCTCTATATTAGATTTTCCACAAATAGGAACTCTAAATCGTCTTGATTTTTTTGGACTGAAATTTGACCACACTTGTGGACTGGAGATTCTTTTTTATCGGCAGTTCGATATTTCGGAAAGGAATGTTAATTACAGTTTAGTAAACCGCAACCTACACCATTCACGCGACAAGGGGCTATACATCACTCGAACAGGTAATCTGAAAATAGTCTAAAACAATAAAAGTTTGATAGTCTGACTTTGAATTTAGGATCTCTCTTTCTTTTCTGATATATTTACCACTCCAGTGCAATGTCGTGTGAGTTAGTTAATGAATACAGCCCACTGAACTATATTAGGAAGCGCAATGGGATTTGGGAATAATGACCTCACACAACGGGGCAGGGAATGAAATGCATCGAAATTGTCTAGTCGAGCAATTAGTATTATTTCGAATGTGGTGGCATGCGTGTGGAGAGAAGAATAAACATAGAATTTCCTTGCATGAAATTTAACATTTATTACCTTCCAAGCTCACTAAATAAACGTAGAATTTCCTTGCATAAAATTTAACATTTATGACCTTCCAAGCTCACTATTCTCAACGTAATCAGTAAGTATCAAACCAAAATAACATTACAGTTGTGGCTGCTTAAATAGTTCGTGGAGGGGAGGGTGGTATAGGAGGAGGTGATGAACTTTGAACACGTATCAGCACTTAGTATGGAAGGATGGTAACGTCAGTACACCAGGGAATGTAATAAGCTCCAAGTATTCGCAATATCCTCATATTTTCATCAATTAAACAAGTAAAACTACCAGAGAAAGGGACACAACTAATGAATAATATATCACAGGACAAGGAAACAAGGTCCAGAAACTAAGTTCACCATAGTGACAGACTACTAATGTTTCCCCTGGCTTGCGTTAACTCATAAAGTTGATAGACTGGCGTAGAAACCTGTGGCATGGGAACATTATCACCAAGCAGGGACCTCAAAATCATACAGGGAAAAAAAAAAAAAAAAAAAGGAGTTCGTACAAGTCATGCAGATTTAGATACTAATTCTGGTCCTCTTTCTGATCTGACCTACCGCTAGAGTGATAATTTGATCCATGCAGAAATACACTCCTGGATATGGAAAAAAGAACACATTGACACCGGTGTGTCAGACCCACCATACTTGCTCCGGACACTGCGAGAGGGCTGTACAAGCAATGATCACACGCACAGCACAGCGGACACACCAGGAACCGCGGTGTTGGCCGTCGAATGGCGCTAGCTGCGCAGCATTTGTGCACCGCCGCCGTCAGTGTCAGCCAGTTTGCCGTGGCATACGAAGCTCCATCGCAGTCTTTAACACTGGTAGCATGCCGCGACAGCGTGGACGTGAACCGTATGTGCAGTTGATGGACTTTGAGCGAGGGTGTATAGTGGGCATGCGGGAGGCCGGGTGGACGTACCGCCGAATTGCTCAACACGTGGGGCGTGAGGTCTCCACAGTACATCGATGTTGTCGCCAGTGGTCGGCGGAAGGTGCACGTGCCCGTCGACCTGGGACCGGACCGCAGCGACGCACGGATGCACGCCAAGACCGTAGGATCCTACGCAGTGCCGTAGGGGACCGCACCGCCACTTCCCAGCAAATTAGGGACACTGTTGCTCCTGGGGTATCGGCGAGGACCATTCGCAACCGTCTCCATGAAGCTGGGCTACGGTCCCGCACACCGTCAGGCCGTCTTCCGCTCACGCCCCAACATCGTGCAGCCCGCCTCCAGTGGTGTCGCGACAGGCGTGAATGGAGGGACGAATGGAGACGTGTCGTCTTCAGCGATGAGAGTCGCTTCTGCCTTGGTGCCAATGATGGTCGTATGCGTGTTTGGCGCCGTGCAGGTGAGCGCCACAATCAGGACTGCATACGACCGAGGCACACAGGGCCAACACCCGGCATCATGGTGTGGGGAGCGATCTCCTACGCTGGCCGTACACCACTGGTGATCGTCGAGGGGACACTGAATAGTGCACGGTACATCCAAACCGTCATCGAACCCATCGTTCTACCATTCCTAGACCGGCAAGGGAACTTGCTGTTCCAACAGGACAATGCACGTCCGCATGTATCCCGTGCCACCCAACGTGCTCTAGAAGGTGTAAGTCAACTACCCTGGCCAGCAAGATCTCCGGATCTGTCCCCCATTGAGCATGTTTGGGACTGGATGAAGCGTCGTCTCACGCGGTCTGCACGTCCAGCACGAACGCTGGTCCAACTGAGGCGCCAGGCGGAAATGGCATGGCAAGCCGTTCCACAGGACTACATCCAGCATCTCTACGATCGTCTCCATGGGAGAATAGCAGCCTGCATTGCTGCGAAAGGTGGATGTACACTGTACTAGTGCCGGCATTGTGCATGCTCTGTTGCCTGTGTCTATGTGCCTGTGGTTCTGTCAGTGTGATCATGTGATGTATCTGACCCCAGGAATGTGTCAATAAAGTTTCCCCTTCCTGGGACAATGAATTCACGGTGTTCTTATTTCAATTTCCAGGAGTGTATATCATGGCCAAATGCAAAATGTTCTTAAAGTTTTCTCTAGCCAGCACTATGACGAGTCAAACTACGCCAGCATCTCATGCTGCATTCAGAATGACAAACAGGCAGAGGGACGATACCGTAAATAATATGGCACACCCAGAAGCTATTGTTTCAGCTCGCTCGAGAGAGAAGCCTGAATCATTAATTCAGCACGTGATCCTCTGAGAAGGAATCATGACATCATTCTGACAGCAGAGCGCATTGCTACATGAACAAGTAAATGTTCCATCAGAATACCAATTAGCCTGTTGACATAGTGGAAAAGTACCAAGCAGAAGCACTTGAAAGCCACTGTCCTGATAACGAGGAGTGTCATACTTCTGAGGAGCCCAGAAAATGAGGACACGTGCATGCTTCCTTGGTAAGACATGACATCATTCCTACAGATAGACAGCGTTAAATACGCAGGCTTCCAACCCCATATTATATCCAGTTACTGTAAGCCAGCTACTACGCACACCCTGTGATTTGTTGCCTACCATTCACCAGATGAATTTTATCTGTGAGACTGCTACCTGCCTGGTCTGCCTAACCTGCTCGCTGTGAGCTGCCAACATCTGAGCCGCCAATGTGAGCCCTTGGGAACGTCTTCTTTAGGCTAGGTGAGAGTCAAACTGATGGTGTTTGGCTCGCTATTACCCGTTACTGTGTCCAGGAGGTACGTTAAGAGCTACTATCTCCGAATTATGTCTGTGACCAGGCAGTGGCGTCCATGACCTACCTCTGGCAGAGAGGTCACACAATATCTCTGCATTGGCTTTTGCGTTTCATGCAGATCTGCTTTAGTCAAACACCCACTCAACGTTCTTGAGAGAGCCCTTGTACCCAGCAGTCGACGGGCTGATGGTCGACGCCACGGAATGAACTATGCTTTCCACACACTATCCTGCCCAGTATCTACGCAGTGGAGTGATAATGGTTGTTGTTTTGATGTCGTGGAACCTGAGCCGGGTGTATGGGGAAGTTCATAAGCCATTGATGATTGTGTTGTGCACAGTGGAACAGCATATGGTGGTTTTAAGGTAGAGCCTACGAGGAATATACAAAAAGTTAACATGATATTAGTTGTGTTGCGACTCCTCTGGATAATGAAGTAGTACAGAGACAATTATGTCCAAAGACTGCAGATTCGTCACTACTTGCGGTGGCAGCACTTTTTCCAAAGGAATGACAGATGAAGAAAAGAAGGAGACAAAATTCGTTTAAGGCGAATGGCCGAACTGACAACGTTGAATCCTTTCAGGAATGTGTGCCTCAGGATCAGGATAAATTTCACGATACTTGCTGTATTATAGGAAATGAAAATTTGTGTGTAATTATTCTTGAAAGCACAATCAAAACTGAGGAGAAATTGCCTCTGTGAAAGGCATTCACAAGTGTTACATTACGAGGATCTACACATAAACTGTGTACGATATCACTATGAGTGCTGAAGAGCACAGGGAAGTTGGCTGTAAAAAGAAAAGGTTCAAAGAAGAATGACATTGCGAGATGTAGTTAGTTTCTAAGCAACTGTAGAATAAGAAAGGAAACAACAGCTATAGACAAGTATATTGTATGTGGTAGTACTGTAAGTGATTTTTATGTAAGTATAGTTTTAAGAATGTGTGTTTTGAGAAAATGTAAGGAAGACTCTTTTTTCAAAGGCAATGTTCCAGATAATGTACGATAAATGGGGATTAAAAAAACCACCTGATGAGAAATAAATGATATCAATAAGGAACAAAAAACGGTAACTTGAGCTAAGATTCTACAGAGACAGTATAGGATTAAGAAACAAAACAAATACTTTGTGAACAAACTTTTACAAAAATTTGAACGAAAAGAAATTGTACAGTGTATGTACCCACGCAACATATATGTAATGAGATTGTTCCCAAAGCAAACTAAGTAAAAACTTGGGACAAATTACTTAAAGGAGAAGAGTATGTTGTGTCATAGAGAAATATCAGCAAATGCAAAATTTTCTTGAAGTTTACTCCAAGTCAAACAAGGCCATATCGACAAAGAGAAATCAGAATGACGAACAGGCAGAGAGTTGATACTGCAAATAATGTGGTACATCCCAGAAGCTATTGCTTCATCTCGCTCGAGAGAGAAATTTGAATCGTTAATTCAGCGACATTAGCTTTCTGAGCAGGGATCATAACGTCATTCTGACAGCACAGCTCCATGCCACAAGAACGAGTAGCTGTTCCACAAGGCACTGAAAATCACTGTTGTGACACCAAAGAGTGGCGAAGGATGCTGATTAGCCCAGAAAATCAGCCCACAACTGGTCATCCTTGACAAGACATAACGTCATTGTCTCAGCTGGACACGAATAAACACTCAGGCTTCCTAGACGAGATCCTATTCAGTTACAATGCAGTCCGGGTGTCATGCTGCCTATCATTCACAGATGAATTGTATCTTCGAGCCTGCTACTCCCCTAGTCTGCCAAACATGGTCTCTGTGGGATGCCAACATCTCACCCACTGATGTGATGTCTTGGAGACTTCTACCTTTTGCTTGCTGAGAGCTGAACTGGTGGTGTTTGGTGCACCATCCACCTTTCACTATACCCAAGAGGTGAGCTTAAGGCTCCTGCTCCCGACTTGCATCTCTGAGCAGGTACTGATGCCCATAGCTTATCTCTGGTGGAGAGGTCGCGCCATAACTCTGCACTACCATCTACATTCCATGCAGAGCTGTTGGAGTTTACTTGGGCACACACCCTTGATGTCCACAAGCTTGCTCTACTTACCAGCAATTGTCCATCTGGCAATCAACGCCACTGCCTGGCAATGCAATCTGCTACTCTGCATGACAATGAGGTACACTACTGGCCATTAAAATTGCTACACCACGAAGATGACGTGCTACAGACGCGAAATTTAACCGACAGGAAGAAGATGCTGTGATATGCAAATGATTAGCTTTTCAGAGCATTCACACAAGGTTGGCGCCGGTGGCTGACATGAGGAAAGTTTCCATCAGATTTCTCATACACAAACAGCAGTTGACCGGCGTTGCCTGGTGAAACGTTGTTGTTATGCCTCGTGTAAGGAGGAGAAATGCGTACCATCACGTTACCGACTTTGGTAAAGGTCCGATTGTAGCCTATCGCGATTGCGGTTTATCGTATCGCGACATTGCTGCTCGTGTTGGTCGAGATTCAATGACTGTTGACAGAATATGGAATCGGTGGGTTCAGGAGGGTAATACGGAACGCCGTGCTGGATCCCAACGGCCTCGTATCACTAGCAGTCGAGATGACAGGCATTTTATCCACATGGCTGTAACGGATCGTGCAGCCACGTCTCGATCCCTGAGTCAACAGATGGGGATGTTTGCAAGACAAGAATCATCTGCACGAAGAGTTCGACGACGTTTGCAGCAGCATGGACTATCAGCTCGGAGACCATGACTGCGGTTACCCTTGACGCTGCATCACAGACAGGAGCGCGTGCGATGGTGTACTCAACGACGAACCTGCGTGCACGAATGGCAAAACGTCATTTTTTCGGATGAATCCAGGTTCTGTTTACAGCATCATGATGGTCGCATCCGCGATTGGCGACATCGCGGTGAACGCACATTGGAAGCGTGTATTCGTCATCGCCATACTGGCGTATCACCCGGCGTGATGGTATGGGGTGCCATTGGTTACAGTCTCGGTCACCTCTTGTTCGCATTGATGGCACTTTGAACAGTGGACGTTACATTTCAGATGTGTTACGACCCGTGGCTCTACCCTTTATTCGATCCCTGCGAAACCCTACATTTCAGCAGGATAATGCACGACCGCATGTTGCAGGTCCTGTACGGGCCTTTCTGGATACAGAAAATGTTCGACTGCTGCCTTGGCCAGCACATTCTCCAGTTCTCTCACCAATTGAAAACGTCTGGTCAATGGTGGCCGAGCAACTGGCTCGTCACAATACGCCAGTCGCTACTCTTGATGAACTGTGGTATCGTGTTGAAGCTGCATGGGCAGCTGTACCTGTACACGCCATCCAAGCTCTGATTGACTCAATGACCAGACGTATCAAGGGCGTTATTACGGCCAGAGGTAGTTGTTCTGGGTACTTATTTCTCAGGATCTATGCACCCAAACTGCGTGAAAATGCGCCGGCCGGAGTGGTCGTGCGGTACTAGGCGCTACAGTCTGGAACCGCGTGACCGCTACGATCGCAGGTTCGAATCCTGCCTCGGTCATGGTTGTGTGTGATGTCCTTAGGTTAGTTAGGTTTAAGTAGTTCTAAGTTCTAGGGGACTGATGACCACAGCAGTTAAGTCCCATAGTGCTCAGAGCCATTTTTTTTTTGCGTGAAAACGTAATCACAAGTCAGTTCTAGTATAATATATTTGTCCAATGAATGCCCGTTTATCATCTGCATATGCCATAAGTGTGAACACATTACACTACTTTTCATACATGTCATTTTTTTATGATGTCATATCGCGCAGTTGTATACATGGAAGAAGCCTGGAGATACTGACATGTTTCAGATAGATTGTATAATGGTAAGAAAGAGCTTTAGGAACCAGGTTTTAAATTGTAAGACATTTCCAGGGGCAGATCTGGACTCTGACCACAATCTATTGCTTATGAACTGTAGATTAAAACTGAAGAAACTGCAAAAAGGTGGCAATTTAAGGAGATGGGACCTGGATAAACTGACTAAACCAGAGGTTGTAGAGAGTTTCAGGGAGAGCATAAGGGAACAATTGACAGGAATGGGGTAAAGAAATACAATAGAAGAAGAATGGGTAGCTGTGAGGGATGAAGTAGTGAAGGCAGCAGAGGATCGAGTAGGTAAAAAGACGAGGGCTAGTAGAAATCCTTGGGTAACAGAAGAAATACTGAATTTAATTGATGAAAGGAGAAAATATAAAAATGCAATAAATGAAGCAGGCAAAAAGGAATACAAACGTCTTAAAAATGAGATCGACAGGGAGTACAAAATGGATAAGCAGAGATGGCTAGAGGACAAATTTAAGGATGTGGAGGCATATATCAGTATGGGTATGATAGGTATACTGTCTACAGAAAAATTAGAGATACCCTTGCAGAAAAGAGCACTACTTGTATGAATATCAAGAGCTCAGATGGAAAAACAGTTCTAAGCAAAGAAGGGAAAGCAGAAAGGTGGAAGGAGTATATAGGGGGTCTATACAAGGGCGATGTACTTAAGGACAATATTATCGAAATGGAAGAGAATTTAGATGAAAACGAAATGGGAGATATGATACTGCGTGAAGAGTTTGACACAGCACTGAAAGACCTAAGTCGAAAGAAGGCCCCGGGAGTAGACAACATTCCATGAGAACTACTGATAGCCTTGGGAGAGCCAGCCCTGATAAAACTCTACCATTTGGTGAGCAAGGTATATGACACAGACGAAATACTCTCAGACTTCAAGAAGAATATAATAATTCCAATCCCAAAGAAAGCAGGTGTTGACAGATGTGAAAATTACGGAAATATCAGTTTAATAAGTCACGACTGCAAAATACTAACACGAATTCTTTACAGACGAATGGAAAAACTGGTAGAAGCGGACCTCGGGGAAGATCAGTTTGGATTCCGTAGAAATATTGGAACACGTGAGGCAATACTGAGCCTACGACTTATCTTAGAAGATAGATTAAGAAAAGGGAAACCTACGTTTCTAGCATTTGTAGATTTAGAGAAAGCTTTTCACAATGTCGACTGGAATACTCTCTTTCTAATTCTGAAGGTGGCAGAGGTAAAATACAGGGAGCGAAAGGCTATTTACAATTTTTACAGAAACCAGATGGCAGTTACAAGAGTCGAGGACATGAAAGGGAAGCAGTGGTTGGGAAGTGGGTGAGACAGTGTTGTAGCCTCTCCCTGTTTTTATTGAATCTGTATATTGAGCAAGCAATAAAGGAAACAAAAGAAAAATTCAGAATAGGTATTAAAATCTATGGAGAAGAAATAAAAACCTTAAGGTTCACCGATGACATTGTAATTCTGTCAGAGACAGCAAAGGACTTGGAAGAGCAGTTGAACGGAATGGGCAGTGTCTTGAAAGGAGGGTATAAGATGAACATCAACAAAAGTAAAACGAGGATAATGGAATGTAGTCGAGTTAACTCTGGCGATGCTGAGGGAATTAGATTACGGAATGAGACACTTAAAGTAGTAGAGGAGCAAAATAACTGATGTTGGTCGACGTAGAGAGGATATAAAATGTAGACTGGCAATGGAAAAGAAAGCGTTTCTGAATAAGAGAAATTTGTTAACATTGAGTATAGATTTAAGTGTCAGGAAGTCTTTTCTAAAAGTATTTCTATGGAGTGTAGGCATGTACGGAAGTGAAACATGGACGATAAATAGTTCGGACAAGAAGAGAATAGAAGCTTTCGAAATGTGGTGCCACAGAAGAATGCTGAAGATTAGATGAGTAGATCACATAACTAATGAGGAGGTATTGAATAGAAGCCGGCCGGTGTGGCCAAGCGGTTCTAGGCGCTTCAGTCTGTAACCGCGTTGCTGGTACGGTCGCAGGTTCAAATCCTGCCTCGGGCATGGATGTGTGTGATGTCTTTAGGTTAGTTAGGTGTACGTCATTCTAAGTTCTAGGGGCTGATGACCTTAGATGTTAAGTCCCATAGTGCGCAGAGCCATTTGAACCAATATTGAATAGAATTGGGGAGAATAGGAGTTTGTGGCACAACTTGACTAGAAAAAGGGATCGGTTGGTAGGACATGTTCTGAGGCATCAAGGGATCACCAATTTAGTATTGGAGGGCAGCGTGGAGGTTAAAAATCGTAGAGGGAGAAAAATATGTGTGAAATATTATGTGATTTAACTGCTAAGGTCATCAATCCCTACGTTTACACACTACCTAACTTAAATTATCCTAGGGACAAAGACACACACCCATGCCCGTGGGAGGACTCGAACCTCAGCCGGGACCAGCCGCACGGTCTATGACTGCAGTGCCTCAGACCGCTCGGCTAATCTCGCGCGGTCGTAGAGGGAGACCAAGAGATGAATACACTAAGTAGATTCAGAAGGATGTAGCCTGCAGTACGTACAGGGAAATGAAGCAGTTTGCACAGGATAGAGTAGCATGGAGAGCTGCTTCAAACCAGTCTCAGGACTGAAGACCACAACAACGACATCACGCAGTGGTTAAAGAAAAAAATGGCTCTGAACACTATGGAACTTAACATCTGTGGTCATCAGTCCCCTAGAACTTAGAACTAATTAAACCTAACCAACCTAAGCACATCACACATATCCATGCCCGAGGCAGGATTCGAACCTGCGACCGTAGCAGTCGCGCGATTCCGGACTGAAGCGCCTAGAACCGCTCGGCCACCGCGGCCGGCAGTGGTTAAACCTCTCAGTCCCCTGTAAGAAGGAGTGTGGAAATAAGTGCTCTCTCGGTATATAAGGTAAATCAGCATTTATCTATCGCACTAGAAGCACACTTGTGTCCCGGTATATTGCAATGACGTTGTGTGGAGGAAAGTAGTAGTGAGGCGAACGTAAGGTAATGGTGCGTTCCTTTAATCTGCAGGTCGATACAACAGTTCGAACTGATCTATGCTGCATAAAGGCTTTATGACAGGTAGCGGTCATTTTGGTTGCACTATAATACCACTTTAGTCTAAACCACAATGATTTATTAACAATTGTAAAACCTTACCCGTTTCGGCATTCCGCCATTTTCAAATGATCTAAAACTAAAATGTAGCGTGCATGAGCGATACAGCAATGACATTGAATAAAATTTAACAAATAGATCGTACGCCAACAAACGAAGTAAAATGTGAACTTAGCAGAACTGACAACTACGCATCATACGTAGATACACAGTATCTCGTCAATGTTACTGTTGTGAAGCATAGCTGCAAACTTATTGAAATGCATTCCTAATCACATAAGGAGGGCTATTGCACCAGATGGATCTCACATGCATTTCTGTTCTTATATACAACGCATTCATGTCTTCGCATTGCAAAAATTATATAGTTTTACTAACCCACGCACATTAGCATGTAAAATACATTCAATGTTTTAATTCCAGTTTTGTGTGCAAATTACAGAAGACCTTACTTGGGGTTAATATTTGCTATGTGATTTTTTGTGTGCATATGTCGTGATAGGCTAACGGTTTCAGATGGGTACATACCCCAGTTCCAGTCAGACCACCGAAATTAGGCACAGTCGTTAGTGGCTGGCAATTGGATGGGTGACTGTTCAGGTCCACCTTGTGTTGTTGGTAAACTGGGAGGAGCTACTTGACTGAGAAGTACCGGCTCTGGGTAAAAAAAAAACTGACAACTGCTGGGAAACACCAAGCCTGTCTATATGTGCTGAGGATGACACGATGATCGGTCGCTATCGTCGGACCTTCTGAGGCCTGTTCGGACGGTGACAGAGAGAGAGATTCCATAATAAACAGCGCTAACGAACATTGACGTCTGCATATGTAATTAACAAAAGGCTCTGAGCACTATGCGACTTAACTTCTGAGGTCATCAGTCGCCTAGAAATGGCTCTGAGCACTATGGGACTTAACTACTGTGGTCATCAGTCCCCTAGAACTGAAAACTACTTAAACCTAACTAACCTAAGGACATCACACACATCCATGCCCGAGGCAGGATTCGAACCTGCGACCGTAGCGGTCGCGCGGTTCCAGACTGAGGCGCCTAGAACCGCACGGCCACACCGGCCGGCTTGTAATTAACACTCAAAAGCCGACCGCGGTGGTCTAGCGGTTCCAGGAGCGCAGTCCGGAACCGCGCGACTGCTACGGTCGCAGGTTTGAATCCTGCCTCGGGCATGGATGTGTGTGATGTCCTTAGGTTAGTTAGGTTTAAGTAGTTCTAAGTTCTAGGGGACTGATGACCACAGATGTTAAGTCCCATAGTGCTCAGAACCATTTGAACCATTTGAACACTCAAAAGTTTAAACTGAGTGAAGTGGCATGCTGATCAGTACACTGGACCCGCATTCAGGAGGAATACGGTTCAAATCCCTGTCCGGCAAACCAGATTTAGGTTTTCCCTGAACCGCTCCAGGAAAATGCTGGGACACTTCCTCTGAAACAGGCAAGGATGATTTCCTTTCCCATCGTTCCGTAATCCGAGCTTCTGCTCCATGTCTAGTGACTCCGCTGTTGACGAGATGTTAAACTCTTATCCTCCATCCTTCTTCAAACGTTTAAAACACAGTTTTTACAATATATTTGTAACATTTTTGGTATAAATGCAGTGTATAAAATCTTAATAAAAATATATTCAGAACATAAAAAGTAACAAGAAGGAAACAAGGGAATTTCAATTCTGACACAATGCAGATCGGTTAAAACAACATATCGGTGCTGTAGTGCTCCTTCAATTTATGTATGTTTTGCTTCAGTCTTGTTTTTAACTTTACTTGTCGTTTTAGTATATTTTATGAGTTTGCTTTATCGTTTGTGAAATGTAGACAGATCTGTGTAGGAGCTCTCTGTTTTTCTGTGACCGAGCGAGGTGGCGCAGTGGTCAGCACACTGGACTCTCAGTCGGGAGGACGACGGTTCAAACCCGCATCCGGCCATCCTGATTTAGGTTTTCCGTGATTTCTCTAAATCGCTTCAGGCAAATGCCGGGATGTTTCCTTTCGAAGGGCACGGCCGACTTCCTTCCCACCTTTCCTTAAACTGATGAGGCCGATAACCTCGCTGTTTGGTCCCCTTCTCCCAAATGAACCAACCTGTTTTTCTGTTGCGTAAAACAGATATAATTTAGAAGTGAATTTACACTTTTAGTCTCCACATCGGCTGTATATTCGTGGTTCTTAAATCACAACATGCTCGAGTTGGGCACTGAATGATACGTCTCTTTTACTACGTACCGACCTGCAATGTGTCAGAATACCCTCGTTTCCTTCTTTCTATAGCAGCTGTTGTATCGACCTGCAGATTAAAGAAACTCACCATTATCTTAAGTTCACCTCACTACTCCTTTCCTCCACGTAACGTCACTGCAGTATGTTGGGATGCAAGTGTGCTTCTAGTACGATATATAAATGCTGATTTACCTTATGTGCCGAGAGAGCACTTATTTCCTCACTCCTTCTTGCTGGGGACTGAGAGGTTTAAATATTGTGCAATATGACATCATAAAAATTCCAGTGAACTAACAACATAAAGAAGGTAGTGTAATGTGTTCAGACGTATGGCATAGTAAGGTGCACTGCGTTTTAAGTCAGTATAATAAGTATTTTACGAGAAAACTGTCCTTTATGGTCCCGTACCTCACTCGGCAGAAACGGAACCATTATGGGATCACCTTGTTGTTCGTCTGTCCATCTTTTTATCTGTCCATCAGTCTGTTAAGATCGCCTTTTTCTCAGGAACGGGTAGCCGTACCAAGTTTAGAGTTATTTCAAATACTAAGTTCTACGCGGCTACGATCCGTGTCAGTGTGAATCATTTAAGCTTCCAAGTCTATGCAGTCAGAAGATACCTCCATTTACTTCACATATTTTGATACTCGCCAACTCACGCTAATAACCTGTGATTGAGCTAAATCTGAAATAGCGAATCTGACTGGGTTATAACAGAACTCTTCCTGAATACGAGTGAGCATAATGGTACACACAACATGCTACAACACACTGAAAGGACACCACTTTTCCCCTTTCGCACCACCTTCGACAGATCAGCGGGTCGTGACATATTGGGTAGAGCTGAAGTCCATGTGAGTAGACTAGTGGATGACAGTATGTAAAAAAAAGATAATGAAAGTTTTGAATTTGGAAGGGTTAGCATCCTAAATCACGTAGAGCATAAATATGTTGTACTAGTGTATTTCGGTTTTGTTCTCTTTTGTCAAGGATGATAAGTGTGCAACTATACAAGAAATAACACAATGTTGATTGTATGTGGTAATGCTCACTACGAAGCATGGGGCATGATTTGGCGTCATTAGTATTGATGGTTTTTTGTAAACTTGATTTAAGTACTGTTGTCAAGATTACTATAGGATCACCACGTAACTGATAAGTGTAGTTACATAACTTGTACTGTTGTGCTCCTGGTGATGGAGAATTTAGATTCATTGAGTGGAAGTGTCCACGAACATCGCGTTGGTGGTATTTAGACATTATATATCATTGATAAGAGAACTTCTAGGGTGAAAAACACACTATTCTGGGAGCAATGTTCTTTTGCTGTTTATTGTGATACGTGCTGGCTAGTACGTTATGGTCATTCTAGACAGCGTGGTAGCCTGAAAAATAATTTTAGAGTCTGTCCTCACATTGCAGGAACAGACTCTGTCCATTTTTTCTCCACGGATATGGTATGGTGAACGGGTACCACTTTTCGCCTTTCACTGTACCTTCGATGGAGCAACAAGTCGTGATTTTTGCACGTAATTTCATTGTATTTCGGTACAGTGATACCAGTGTGCCATGGAGAAGGAGTGGATAAACTGTGTTATTTAGGTTTTCAGTGCACATCCCTCACTACTCCTCAAGTGTCCTCATTGTCTCAGTGATTTTATTTATGTTTTTCATTTTTGTTTGCTTTAGGTGGTCGGTTTGGCTGTTGAATGCTCGGAGTGTGTGATCTCCTCAGGTGAAGAAACTTTCATAGATACTCCTTGTGCAGTCCCGAGCTATTGCCAACTCGAGTTTTCTACCAAGGATGGAAAAGCAGGAATGAGGGGTCAAAGATGTGTACGCTTCTGCGGGTAGGCCATGGTTGGCAGAAAGTCCACCCTCCACCACTTACTGGAAGCGGGACTGATCGCTGTTGTCGTCATGTTAGGCAATCGGACGCTGGCGCTGGAGATGGTAAGTCGACTTCACTAAGTTCTCCGTTAATTTTGCTGACGACGAGGGTGCTGTATATGGAACATTTAGGTCGAATTACACACTAATGCATTCCTCTTTAGGAAACACTGTCATTAAATGATAGGGTGAACTTTTTAATTTACTTGCATAGGAAAATTGAGTAGGAACGACTTAATGAACCAGACCATGTGAGTAGACTAGTGATGGAGAATTTAGATTCATTGAGTGGAAGCGTCCACGAACATCGCGTTGGTGGTATTTAGACATTATATATCATTGCAACCAGGCTTGCTAATGATTTCTGCGTGTGCCAGACTTGGGTTGAGTTTATTTCGTGTGGAGTGTAGAATTAAGCTGAGTTTACTTGCTTCTGATTTCTTTTGAACGGGCAACCACGAATATATCGTGAGTACTTAAAAAAATCCATTGGCTCCAGTGGGCCTCGTGGTCGCTGGTTGCACAGACAGTGTCGACAGAGCGTGCTTGATCTGAATTTAGATGAGGCTAGCGTGTGTAGATTGTAAGCACAGATTATTTGCGTGTTATTACTTTCCAACCAGCAAGCACGAATACATGGAGAGTACTTTGAAAGTCCATTGTCTCTAGTGGCTCGTAGTCGCTGGCAACACAAACATTATCGACAGAGCGTGCTTGATCCGAATTCAGGAGGGACTTGCGTGTGTAGATAATAAGTTGAGATTGTTTGCGTGTGGAGTGCAGAATTAAGCTGAGTTTAGTCGTAAAAGAAATTATTTGTACGGACAAGCATGTACAAATGGTGAGTACATAAAATTCTCGTTTTCTGTGGCGGAGCTCATGGTAGCTGTGTGCACAGACAATAATTATGGAGACAGCATGCTTGATCGGAATTTAGTCGAGTGTATCCTTTAACTCATATAGCTCAGCTTGTGGCTTGACTAAGTAACTCATGATCGTGGAAGCTTGGTTGTAACTAAGTATGTTCGAATGTTTATTTGAGGGCACATCCTTCCCCCTTTCCTAGTGCAGAAAAACAGTGCGTTAGAGATCAGATGTTTTTTGAAGAAAGTGAAAAATCCTATCGTTTCCCACCAAGAGTGAGATTCGATATAAAAACAATGAGAGAGTGGGTTCCTTGAGTAAATAAATGTTGAAAGTGTTAAAAGAAGATGGATGGACGTCCATCTTCATTTGAAAATCATACCTAGCACCCAATTCCGCCATTTTGTATCACTATGACCACCATTATCACCATGGCAAGGCTAGTACACGCCATAAGCGTGGAACAGGAGGGACTTGGACAATTCAATAATACATCGAGCGGTTCTCTTCGCGTAACTTTCATTGATGTACATTCACATCCGCGTTATCCGTTGTGCGACTTAGCTTTAGAACATCAATAGATGTGGTAATGAATTCACTAAGGAGCTGTATTTGTACGATCTATTACGTATCCTTCACGGAATCTGAAATAAGCATATTTCAAATTCCGTGAAGGATACGTAATAGTGAGCGGACCTCAGTATTCGATGTGGTCCCTGGCACGTCTGCAAACGACCTGCATCTAGTCCACATTTGCTATCTAAGGCTTGCCTTAGATATACAAAGAGAAGGGGATCGTTGTTGAGGGTAGTAATAAAACTTTGTCTAGTTAAAATTCGGTCCCAGATGAAGTAAATGCATTTCATCAACACAATGTTGCAATGTTTCTACCGAAATACGTGGCAAGGTCTTCATGTTATCTTATTGACTAAGTACAGTGTGGTTATAATTAAAGTGTAGTTACTCACGGAGATCCAGAGTGGGCTGTAATTATCGTACGGCAGAGAAACTTGGTAGACATGTTAATGCGTTAATGTGAAATTAATTTATACTGGAAAAATTAGCTCAAGTTTTGGCCACCACTTGTAAGTGTGGCGCTATACAACATCTCGTCGACGTCTACGGTACTCATATTGAACAAGTCGTTAAACAAATAGTGTAAGGGGCGATTAATAACAAAATCAATATAATGCCTTTGTCAACTATATGACATTTTCTGCTCACGTCCGATTCCTAATCCATTATGTATGGAAACACTTCTATTCGTCTTTCTTGGATTCACGGCTCCAGATTTGCACCAGTTTATCAAACTCGAATTAATTTATTTCCAGCTAATGCATTAATGCATTAGAATATCTACCAAGTTTCCCTGACGCACGGTAATTACAGTATGTGATGGACCTCCATGAGTAGTTGCACGTTATATATATCCACCGGGTATTTAATATACTGTGTAAGAATTATTTTATTTTGCTGTTGTTGTGGTTGTCTTCAGTCCAGAGACTGGTTTGATGCAGCTCTCCATGCTACTCTATCCTGTGCAAGCTTCTTCATCTCCAAGTACTTACTACAACCTACATCCTTCTGAATCTGCTTAGTGTATTCATCTCTTGGTCTCCCTGAACGATTTTTACCCTTCACGCTGCCCTCCAATACTAAATTGGTGATCCCTTGATGCTTCAGAACGTGTTCTGACAGTGGATCCCTTCTTCTAGTCAAGTTGTGCCACAAATTCCTCTTCTCCCTATTTCTATTCAGTACCTTGTCATTAGTTATGTGATGTACCCATCTAATCTTCAGCATTCTTCTGTAGCACCACATTTCAAAAGCTTCTATTCTCCTCTTGTCCAAACTATTTATCGTCCATGTTTCACTTCCATACATGGCTACACTCCATACAAATACTTTCAGAAACGACTTCCTGACACTTAAATCTATACTCGATGTTAACAGATTTCTTTTCTTCAGAAACACTTTTCTTGCCATTGCCAGTCTACATTTTATATCCTCTCTACTTCGACCATTATCAGTTATTTTGCTCCCCAAATAGCAAAACTCCTTTACTACTTTAAGTGTCTCATTTCCTAATCTAATTCCCTCAGCATCACCCGACTTAATTCAACTACATTCCATTATCCTCATTTTCCTTTTGTTGATCTTCATCTTATATCCTCCTTTCAAGACTCTCTCCATTCCGTTCAACTGCTCTTTCAGGTCCTTTGCTGTCTCTGACAGAATTACCATGTCATCGGCAAGCCTCAAAGTTTTAATTTCTTCTCCATGGATTTTAATTCCTACCCCAAATTTTTCTTTTGTTACCTTTACTGCATGCTCAATATACATATTGAATAACATCGGGGATAGGCTGCAACCCTGTCTCACTCCCTTCGCAATCACTGCTTCCCTTTCATGCCCCTCGACTCTTATAACTGCCATCTGGTTTCTGTACAAATTGTAAATAGCCTTTCGCTCCCTGTATTTTACTCCTGCCACCTTCAGAATTTGAAAGAGAGTATTCCAGTCAACATTGTCAAAAGCTTTCTCTAAATCTACAAATGCTAGAAACGTAGGTTTCCCTTTCCTTAATCTATTTTCTAAGATAAGTCGTAGGGTCAGTATTGCCCACGTGTTCCAATATTTCTACGGAATCCAAACTGATCTTCCCCGATCTACCTGTTTTTCCACTCTTCTTTAAAGAATTCGATTAGTATTTTGCACCCGTGACTTATTAAACTGATAGTTCGGTAATTTTCACACCTGTCAACACATGTTTTCTTTGGGATTGGAATTATTATATTCTTCTTGAAGTCTGAGAGTATTTCGCCTGTGTCATATACCTTGCTCACCAAATGGTAGAGTTTTATCAGGGCTGGCTCTCCCAAGGCTATCAGTAGCTCTAATGGCATGTTGTGTACTCCCGGGGCCTTCTTTTGTCTCAGGTATTTCAGTGCTCTGTCAAACTCTTCACGCAGTATCCTATCTCCCATTTCGTCTTCATCTACATTCTCTTCCATTTCCATAGTATTGTCCTCAAGTACATCGCCCTTGTATAGACTCTCTATATACTCCTTCCACCTTTCTGCTTTCCCTTCTTTGCTTAGAACTGGGTTTCCATCTGAGCTCTTGATATTCATACAAGTGGTGCTCTTTTCTGCAAAGGTCTCTCTAATTTTTCTGTAGACAGCATACCTATCATACCCATAGTGATATATGCCTCCACATCCTTAATATGTCCTCTAGCCATCTCTGCTTAGCCATTTTGTACTCCCTGTCGATCTCGTTTTTGAGACGTTTGTATTCCTTTTTGCCTGCTTCATTTGCTGCATTTTTGTAATTTCTCCTTTCATCAATTAAATTCAGTATATCTTCTGTTATCCAAGGATTTCTACTAGCCCTCGTCTTTTTACCTACTTGATCCTCTGCTGCCATCACTATTTGATCTCTCAAAGCCACCCATTCTTCTTCTACTGCATTTCGTTCTTCCATTCTTGTCAGTCGTTCCCTAATGATCTCCATGAAATTCTTTACAACCTCTGATTCTTTCAGTTTATCCTGGCCCATATCCTTAAATTGCCACCTTTTTGCAGTTTCTTCAGTTTTAATCTACTGTTCTTAACCAATAAATTGTGGTCAGAGTTCACATCTGCCCCTGGAAATGTCTTACAATTTAAAACCTGCTTCATAAATATCTGAAACCTTCCAGTGTCTCCAGGCTTCTTCCACGTATACAACCTTCTTTCATAATTCTTGAACCAAGTGTTAGCTATGATTAAATTCTGCTCTGTGCAAAATTCTACCAGGCGGCTTCCTATTTCATTACTTACCCTCATTCTATATTCACCTACTACTTTTCCTTCTCTTCCTTTTCCTACTATTGAATTCCAGTCCCCCATGACTATTAAATTTTCGTCTCCCCTCAGTATCTGAATAATTTATTTTATCTCATCATACATTTCATCAATCTCTTCGTCGTCTGCCGAGGTAGTTAGCATATAAACTTGTACTACTGTCGTAGGCGTGGGCTTCGTGTCTATCTTGGGTACAACAATGCGTTCACTATGCTGTTCGTAGTAGCTTACCCGCACTCCTACTTTTTATTCATTAATAACCTACTCCTTGATTATCCCTATTTGCTTTTGTATTTATAACCCTGTATTCACCTGACCAGAAGTCTTGTTCCTCCTGCCACCGACCTTCACTAATTCCCACTGTATATAACTTTAACCTATCGATTTCCCTTTTTAAATTGTCTAACCTCCTGCCCGATTAAGGGACCTGACATTCCACGCTTCAATGTGTAGAACGTCAGTTTTCTTTCGCCTGATAATGACGTCCTTCTGAGCAGTCCCCACCCGGAGATCCGAATGGGGGAATATTTTACCTCCTGAATATTTTACCCAAGAGGACGCCTTCATCTTTTAACCATACAGTAAAGCTGCATGCCGTCGGGAAAAATTAAGGCTGTAGTTTCCCCTTGCTTTCAGCCGATCTCAGTACCAGTACAGCAAGACCGTTTTGGGTAATGTTATAAGGCCAGATCAGTCAATCATCCAGACTGTTGCGCCTGCAACTACTCAAAAGGCTGCTGCCCTTCTTCAGGAACCACACGTTTGTCTGGCCCCTAAACAGATACCCCTACGTGGTTGCACGTACGGTACGGCTATCTGTATCACTCAGGCACGCAAGTCATTTTATTTTATTTTGTTTTATTTTTTACCATATTCGACAGTGTCAGCTGCCGTCGTTTCTCGAGCTTTGAAACAGAATTATTTCCCGAATATTATCTACCGTGACTTTTTGACTCTTTTTGTTATATGCATCATTCAGGACTCAAACAATTAATTGCAGTAACAAATATTCCCAGCCAAAGCTATAACCGCAGTGTGGTGTGTGCAGAAAATCATAATTGATTCTGATGTTTTTGTGCCTCAGAACAAATGCCTTTCGACAGACGTTTTTATCTTCGGACAAGTTAATACACACAGCGGTGCTCAAAGCATTTTAGAGCCGTGCGTTTGATCTGGTTCGAGCAAAATTTGCAAACAGTAGTTTATAATGCTGTGAGGCCTGCGTTCGTTTGTGCGTTTGAACAATATATTGAAATGATTTCCGTACATCTATAGTGCTTTAATGCGGAGCTTAGCAACTAATACCCTCACGTGCTACACGTTACAGGCTATGAATCTAGATATAAATTTTTGTGTCAAAGCCTATTGCGAAAATTAATTTTCCCATAAATTTGAAGCTTTGCTACAGGTCAATGCGGTGCAGCCGTATATGATCGATTACCTCTTCCCTGTGCGCATAGTGTGGCACAACAGTGAACACACGTGAGGCGACAAAATCTCGCAAGACCGGAGACGCGACAGGCGTGCCCGAGTGCAGAAGAGTCTGTCGAAAACAACTCTCGAGACAATCGTATGAGTTTAATTATTACATACGCTCTAATACATCGATACGATGGAAACACAAAAATTATAAGTTCGTTTTATAGAGTTTTCGTGTCAGGCAGTGAAACGCTTCACCTGTACCAGTATGACAACCACAACTGTTTCTCCTTTGTTTCTCATGCCTATTACTGCTACAGCCCACACTTCTAACTCAATTATTATTATTATTATTATTATTATTACCATATATATTATTTATAAGGGTAAACAAAGCAAATGAGTTCACTATACCGGATTTTGGATTGTATCACTAATCAGACACTTCTCAAACATCAGGACTGTATGACATTTCGGTGGATAATTCGAGCAGATTCCTAAAAAAATGTTTTTTTTTTCGAAAAATGACATTTTGAGAACATTGTTGGTTGTAATACTATCACGTGTATACCTGGAGCAGCAAACAGTCATAAGTATTGTTTAAATGATTTCTTTGAACCAAACAATGAACGGTTTCGGATTTCGCACAAATCCATCTTCAGATGGTTGTCACAGGTTTCCTTGTTCTGTTGCTGGAGGTCGTTTTGTGTTCACTATTGGGGTGCTGCACTAGGATACACAAAAAGTTTTTTGTTCACTATTTGGTAATACTTTCTAGAGATTTAGTTCTTTTGACCTCTATAAGATCACGTATGAAAAGATTTTACGGTTAGCCAAACGTGAAATGTGGTTGAAGGTTACGTGATTTATGATTCAAATGGCTCTGAGCACTATGGAACTTAACATCTGACAAGGGAACCTCCCCATCGCACCCCCCTCAGATTTAGTTATAAGTTGGCACAGTGGATAGGCCTTGAAAAACTGAACACAGATCAATCGAGAAATCAAGAAGAAGTTATGTCGAACTATGAAAAAAATAAGCAAAATATACAAATTGAATAGTCGATGTGTAACATAAGCCACATCAAGGACGATATGATCTGAGGAGCGCCGTGGTCTCGTGGTTAGCGTAAGCAGCTGTGGGACGAGAGGACCTTGGCTCAAGTCTTCCCTCGAGTAAGAATTTAACTTTTTTATTTTCTAGCAATTGACGTGTGTCAATTATCAAAGTTCAGGCACTCACACAATCAACTTCGCTCTCGAAAATTCCAGGACATGTTCAGATTTGCTTGGACATATGCAGGATTTGACGGTCTACACACGGAAAAAATTGGAAAACGTTAAAAACATATGTTTTGACAGAGCACAGGGAAATCTGTGTGACTGTGAAAGTGTTGCATTCATTTGTTGCAGTTTATGGGACAAACACTTATGTTTTCATCACTCTTTTGGGAGTTATTATCACATCCACAAGAAAACCTAAATCGGGCAAGGTAGAAGAATCTTTTTACCCATTCGCCAAGTGTACAAGTTAGGTGGGTCGACAACATATTCCTGTCATGTGACGCACATGCCGTCACCAGTGTCGTATAGAATATATCAGACGTGTTTTCCTGTGGAGTAATCGTTTGACCTATGACCTTGCGATCAAATGTTTTCGGTTCCCATTGGAGAGGAACGTACTTTCGTCTACTAATCGCACGGTTTTGCGGTGCGGTCGCAAAACACAGACACTAAACTTATTACAGTGAACACAGACGTCAATGAACGAACTGACAGATCATAACTTTGCGAAAATAAATAAAGTAAAATTTTCACCCGAGGGAAGACTTGAACCAAGGGTCTCTCGTTCCGCAGTTGTTCACGCTAACCACGGGACCACGGCGCTCCTGAACAGACAAAATGCTTGATGTTGCTTATCTTGCACATGGACTACACAGTATGTATATTTTACCTTTTTTTTCTATAGTTCCACCCAACTTCTTCCTGTTTTCTCGATTGATCTGTGTTCAGTTTTTCAAGGCCTGTCCACTGTGCCAACTTATAACTAAATCTGAGGGAGGTGCAGCCGGCCGCGGTGGTCTAGCGGTTCTAGGCGCGCAGTCCGGAACCGCGCGACTGCTGCGGTCGCAGGTTCGAATCCTGCCTCGGGCATGGATGTGTGTGATGTCCTTAGGTTAGTTAGGTTTAAGTAGTTCTAAGTTCTAGGGGACTGATGACCACAGATGTTAAGTCCCACGTTGCTCAGAACCATTTGAACCATTTGAATTTTTTTGAGGAGGGTGCGATGGGGAGGTTCCCTTGTGAGGTCATCAGTCCCCTAGAACTTAGAACTACTTACACCAAACTAACCTAAGGACATCACATACATCCATGCCCGAGGCAGGATTGGAACCTGCGACCGTAGCGGTCTCGCGGTTCCAGACTGACGCGCCTAGAACCTCTCGGCCACACCGGCCGGCCGCTGTATGATTCTGTGTGACGAAAGCGCCCTGTTTTCTTTGTCATGAATTTAAAAATCAACACACTTATGGACGTGTATCGTATGAGTACTTTTCAGATCACTGGAACACGCTATACACCACACCATACTCAGTTTAATGAAAGCACACAAGATAAATCTTCTACAAAGCGTGGCCCAACGTCAATAACATAAACAATATTTTCAAAGATGTTACAATGGCGAAGATATTAGGCTACCGATGCTGTAAGATTATATGGGCATGGTAAAATACGTCTTTAGTAGTCCAATGAAATTAGTTGAAAAATCGGAAAGAGAAGTAAAATTGTTTACAACAATTTCGAATACGCCGCACTGTGAGGATTACACATACAAAGGTTATACGAGTACAAACAATACCAAACACTGTGTACAGTACATAAGCACAATAAGATAAGTTTCCTGTTACAGTGCTATAGCTAAATTTGAACATTGAATCCATCGTTGCATTCTACATTACAAATAGTAATGTTTTAATACGTTATATTTACATGTGAATTTTATAATTAAGGTAAAAGTATTCACGTTTAAATGATATTCATGGTCTGATGTATCAAAACGTTACTGTTTCGATAATAAACCTCCAGTAAATTGACGTTTAATAGCTGGCAGATGGATAAAAAAAATGGCTCTGAGCACTATGGGACTCAACTGCTGTGGTCATCAGTCCCCTAGAACTTAGAACTACTTAAACCTAACTAACCTAAGGACATCACACACATCCATACCCGAGGCAGCTCCGAACCTGCGACCGCAGTAGTCGCACGGTTCCGGACTGCGCGCCTAGAACCGCGAGACCACCGCGGCCGGCGGCAGATGGATATTTCCTCAGTGACAGTGCTCCCGAAGTGCCCACTAGGATCTTTCGGCAGTGTTCCCAGTGTGAAGAGAACCGCTGGGACAACTCTAAAAATGGCAAATGGCTCTGAGCACTATGGGACTTAACATCTGTGGTCATCAGTCCCCTAGAACTTAGAACTACTTAAACCTAACCTAACCTAAGGACATCACACACATCCATGCCCGAGGCAGGATTCGAACCTGCGACCGTAGCAGTCGCGCGGTTCCGGACTGCGCGCCTAGAACCGCTAGACCACCGCGTCCGGAGGGACAACTCTATTTCACTGGTTTGCGCCAGAGTAGCTGTAGTTCAGTTTTCAAGTCCTCGAAACTGCCAAGTTGATCAAGTTGTTTCTCGTCGATTCGGCTATTACCTGGGATTGCAATATCAATAATTCATGCTTACTTTTTCTCCATAACTGCGATCTTTAGTGTACTGTGTTCCAGTACTCGATGTATTTGAAGTTTGAAGTCTCACAGTAATTTGGTATGTTTTGTTGTGGTCCCACCAGACCCTTGCCACCGGCAGATGGTCATTTTGGCATCAATTCCAGTGGGTCATTCGCGCTACATTATTGCGTTTCTTCTTCTAATCAGTCTGAGCAATCTCTTTGCATCAGCTCAAGATATGGTCTATCATTTCGTCAGCACTATAGGACTTAACATCTGAGGTCATCAGTCCCCTAGACTTAGAACTACTTAAACCTAACTAACCTAACGACATCACTCACCCATGTCCGAGGCAGGATTCGAACCTGCGACCATAGCAGCAGCGCGGTTCCGGACTGAAGTTTCGTCAGAGTTTTTTCGCTAATTTCTCGATTCTGACTTTGAAGGCGTTAGTTCTGATGCTTGTTCCTGTGTAGCATTAATCATTCCTTGAGTTTTCTTCTTTAGGAACTCGTTGATTGCGAAGACCAGATATTTTCTATATCTACCGGGTGATGAAAAAGTCAGTATAAATTTGAAAACTTAATGTAGATAGAGAGGTAAAAATTGACACACATGCTTGGAATGACATGGGGTTTTATTAGAAAAAAAAAACAAAGTTCACAAAATGTCCGACAGTTGGCGCTGAACAGCAAAACGTCAGTGACCGCGCATGACAATCGTGTATAAAAGGAGCTGTAATGAGAGAATCAGATGCGCCAGCTGTCGCAGCATGTAGACGTTACCTGAAAAGACGCTTTTAGTGAAGCTGTATTATCAGAATGGGGAATGTGCTAGTTCAGCGTTACTATCCTATCGCTATAGGAAGGGGATTCGAACGGGTAAAGGTCCGTTGACAAATGCAGCTGTGGCGAGAATGATTTCGAAGTTCGAAGCCACGGATTGTTTAGACGATAGACCCCGTAGTGGCCGACCGAGCACAAGGCGTAATGCTGCTGAGACAGTTCAGGAAGAAACGGAGACTGTATCGGGTTCGTCTATGCACGGGGAAGTCAGCGCTCGTGTAGTCGCACGTCGCACCGGCATTCCATACATTACTGTTTGGTTGGCACTGAGGCGTACCCTCCGATGCTATCCGTACAAAATCCATCGGCATCATGAATTGTTACCTGGCGATTTAGTGAAGCGGAGGGCATTTGCGGTGTGATCGTTTCAAAAGTTGGCGGAAGATGACGATTGGTTGAGTAACGTGTTGTTGACCTACGAAGCTCATTTCATGCTCCGAGGGTCTGTCAACGCCCACAACTGCAGAATTTGGGCTAGCGAAAATCCTAGAACTGTCGTGGAAACTCCATTGCGCCACGGGAAAGTCGCGGTATGGGTTGGATTTACCACATCTACCGTCATCGGGCCTTTTTTCTTGGAGGAAATGCGTGATTCTGGTTTTGTAACTGCTACAGTGACGGGTGAGAGGTACGCCGTTATGTTACAGAATCGCATCATCCCCAGCCTGGCTGATAAACACCTGCTGGAAAGTACAATGTTTATGCAGCATGGCGCTCCACCTCATATTGCTAGACGCGTGAAAGATCTCTTGCGCGTGTGGTTTGGTGATGATCATGTGCTCAGCCGCCACTTTAGTCATGCTTGGCCTCCCAGGTCCCCAGACCTCAGTCCGTGCGATTATTGGCTTTGGGGTTACCTGAAGTCGCAAATGTATCGTGATCGACCGACATCTCTAGGGATGCTGAAAGACAACATCCGACGCCAATGCCTCACCATAACTCCGGACACGCTTTACAGTGCTGTCCACAACATTATTCCTCGACTACAGGTATTGTTGAGGAATGATGGTGGACATATTGAGCATTTCCTGTAAAGAACATCACCTTTGCTTTGTCTTCCTTTGTTATGCTAATTATTGCTATGCTGATCAGATGAAGCGCCATCTGTCGGATATCTTTTGAACTTTTTTTTTGGTTCTAATAAATCCCCATGTCATTCCAAGCATGTGTGTCAATTTGTACCTCTCTATCTACAGTATTCCGTGATTTATTCAGTTTCCAAATTTATGCTGACTTTTTGATCACCCGGTATTTTCCCTTCAGTCATTATTATTATTATTATTATTGTCCTGGCTCAACAACTCTAACCGTTGTCCCACATCAACTGTGCAGTACCACTACCGTCATTATTGTGGGTACTTCCCTTTTTCCCAATATTAATATTAATAAATCATTGGATATTTTACCTAATTATTATTTTTGTTAGATCTTTCAGTCAATATCTGGCTAAATTCAGAAGGATGCCTGATTAGCTGTGTGATTAGGGCCTAATTGCTCTACTATTGTCATGCGTAATAAAATCATATGTAAATGAATAAGTCAGGGTAAAAGCTAGACGGACGATGGACATTCCAGACGTCGATGTATTTTACACATATAGGAGAATATCACATCAGATTCGTTTATTTATTATTTTTTGGTAGTGTAGTGTAGTGTAGACATACAAAATTCTGTGTAAAAACGAGGGTTAATCTGAAAGCAAGTTCCGTTTGCGCACTACACGAGAACATGATACGTAGCGATGCCTACAATACACCATAATGTAGCTTGGTTCTCTACGTATCGGGCAGCCAGAAAAATGGACGTGAGAGTACTTTGTGCTACAAAGGTTTTCAAAGGTCGCTGCAGCTGTAAATCCTGACGATTTTTCGTCGTAAAAAAAAGGGACATAGGAGCCCAGTGCCCCGTAGACGACGATGTCATCGCAGACGAAACACAGGTTCGGACTGAGAAAGACTGAGGAAAGACGTTGACCGGGTCTTTGCAATGAAATCATCAAAGCAATTAAAGTGATTTAGGTAAACTCGAGAACTGGAAGACAGATGTGAGATTTGCACCAGCTTCCTACCGAATGTAAGGCTAGAGTACTTATCACTGTGCCACCTCACTCGGGGATAATGTACCGCCCGGCCGCAATGATGCGGGAGGACAGGAAACTCGTCGACAACTACAGTGTAGCTCGGAAAGTTAACGGAAAATGCGTTATGACTCACAAAACAGTGTAGTCACATATGATAATGTTCAAAACGTGTAAAAAGTATTCAGGGGAATATCTACGGTCAATAGTTACGGAATCACCCAACCTTTTTCCAAATGTTTCACAAACGGTTTTGTACGAGGTGGTAACTGACAGACAAGGAATCGGCAAATTTTTGTGTTTCGTGGATGCTTTACACTTCCTAATGTACGTGAGATCCACGGAATCTATTCGGATGTGACACACCTGCTACGGTATGCATGCAGAGGTTTTCATTTTCTTTGTAACTTTGGTAGTGGTGATGTTACAAGTGTTCCGTACATAAAGTCGAGCCAAACAGCTGTCTACGTACATTATAGATTTTCGCATTTGACCACGGAAAGCTGCGTAATGCCTACAGAAAATTTCCTCGAAGGCAACTGTGATCATTGGCTCTTAGGACATGAACAATTTGTTCAGTTTATTGGACCAGGCAGAACAATCGATTTACAAGCGTTCATCAAACCGTGAATGAACCTACGAAGAGCAGTTGGAAACAAACGCCATTACATGTTTACCTGTAGCGTAATTTCGCTGTACGACGGCGTCCATAAGCAAACTGCTAGACAACTCGTTCCATAACTGAGTTATTTGGTCAGCTTACGAGAAGGTCTAATTTGGCTCCCATTGATTACAATATCTACCCAAAAATGAAAAAAAATGGCTAACGTCAGAACGTTCAATAACAATGAGCAGCTTCAAGGCATATGAATCACGCAGTGGCTAACTTCTAAGAGGATGGGTCATTATCAAATTACACAGGCTACTCCACCGTTAAATGTTTGGATGCCACCATAAATTTCGTTTAAGCTTAATATGTGTCCAGTGAACACAGATAAACCTGTTAGCTTCTTTATAAATGAAAAAACATCCACGCCTGGAGCGCTGGTATCTTCTGTTTCAGCATTGTGAAAATGAGAAGCTTTGTGCATATGTCGTAGCTGGAATACGACAGCTCAACACCTTTCGTGTGTTTGAACAAGTCATAAATAAATTTTGGCATAAAGCGAGCAAAAAACTTTCTGTAGCTTAACCCAGTGATACACTAGGACGACAAAATACATGGGACAGCGATATGCAGATATACAGATGACGTTAGTATACCATACACAGGGTACAAATCGGCAATACATCGGCAGCGCTATTCTTTGTACTCATGTGATTCATGTGAAAAGGTTTCCGACGTGATTATGGCCGCACGACGGGAATTGAAAGACTTTGAGCGTGGAATGGTAATTGGAGCTAGACGCGTGGGACATCCCATTTCGAAAGTTGGTAGGGAATTCCATATTCCAAGTCTCACAGTGTCAAGAGCGTGCTGAGAGTACTAAATTTCAGGCATTACCTCTCACCACGGACAACCCAATGGCCGACAGCCTTCACTAACTATAGAGAGCAGCGGCCTTTGCGGAGAGTTGTCAATGTTAGCAGATAACCAACACTGAAACATGTGCAGATATCAAAGTGTGTCGTACGACGAACGTATCAGGTACGATAATGTGGCAAAATTTGGCGTTAATGGGCCATGGCAGCAGACTAATGATGCGGGTGCCTTTGCTACGTGGTAAAGTGGAAGTCAAATGAAAGTGTGGAATTGTGCCAGACTTTGAGTTTCCATCAAGTGCATCGCTAAATGAGTCTGCAGACAAGCTCTCTGATGTGTCGTAGCAGTACACGCATTTGATTCCAGACTACGAGTTTCCAATTTGCAACACTCGTTGAGTCTCATCTAGGTACAAGGCAAGTGCTACTATTCTCATGATCTTCTTATCCAAAATGCATGAATGTAAAAAAATAAGAAAAACGGACATAAAATCGGTAAAAATTGAGGCAAACCTGGTATAATTATTACAAATTAATGGTAAATACGTAAAATTGAGGGAACTACGATGAAATACGTAAAATCGCGAAAAACTTGCAAAATTACGTAAACTGACTGAGAATACATAAAATTAGAGAAAAAGTACCATGAAATGCGGGGAACTGAAGTGGGTTGGGGGTACCTGGACACTCAAGACCGGGAAAATCAGAAAAATTATGCTCTGGCTGCATTCAGTTTTAACCTTCCCCCTCCACCTACGCGGGTTTTCCTAACACATATTTCAACAAAGGCGACATAAGTATTACATAGAGCGGCTATATTAAAGGAGGCAAAACATATTTATCCCAATCCATAACTGTGTTCTCACACACGCAATCGAATAAGGATATTACCGAATTACGGTTGATCTCACAAGCTACATTATTGCTTAAGTATTAAGGAGAAAAATCAATGTGTTTATCGGACTTAAGCCATTCCCTAGAGTGTGCTGTAGGAGAGTGGACCGATGTCACATATATATCACCTTTAATAGTATGAGGGTGGTGTACTCGAGAGACGTGGTGTTAGGACGAAATTACTAAATTATCCTGCACATGAGAAAAACTACCTAACATTAACCAGCACTTCTATATGCAAGAGGAACGCTACCAGAGCTGTGGTGATTCTATTATAAGCAGCAAAAGGACTGTTACATCTCCTTTGGCTGTTGGTCATGGTTCTTACTCCCTCATAAGAAGTTGCTGCTTCTTCATGAGTATTTTCGTGCAGCAGGACGTGGGTGGTACCTGAATGTATCAGCAATCGAAAATATTCATGTCGGTTTCTCTTCGCTCTATTTCCTAGTGAGACACAGCCATATCCATCAAAATTGACACTCCTAACACTAATGATAAGCTCAACTGACACGCGAAGTGTATAAGAAGTTCAAACGGTGGATGTACACTTATTACACCTTCCTAGGTCACCAGAAAAGTGTAGAAGGAAGTAGTTTTATCATTTTAAAGTTTGTCACCGTAGTTACTGGGGTAAGAAACTTACGGGTTGTTGTATGTCTGATGTTGTACAAATATATCCAGCATTAGAGTATTAAAAGCATTATATTCCACATGACTATGGCTTTAACAGTATAACAATTTTAGGTTCAGAACTATGTAACCATAGGAATGTGTGCTTATGCTCTACAGACATTTTTCTCATGCTGATACCTTCCTGATACTGACTTCAGACAATAGAACAATGCTTCAGAATTGATAGCACAGTTGATTTACGTGAAATATTTCAAACTCCATCCATCTGGATCTTCATCATCTGTAAACCACACATTTGTCCTTAACCGTCTGCTATATCACCACAACACTCTCATGTCTACTACTCACTGATAGAAGGTGCTACCCTCCCCAACATTCAGGCTTCTAGAGAGATCTTGTGCATCTGGATGGGTGTCGTGTGTAAAACTGGTGCGGAACAGTCGCTGCTGAACAGCAGTTATGGACACAGCTCGCCCTGTTCCTTCACAAGTCAAGGAGAATGTGGAACGGATCTGTCAATATCTGACTTCATCCTACGAATGCAGGAATACTCTGTGACACCCATCTTCATAGGGAAAGATGGCCAGACGTTATCCTAAATTCTGCACTATGATCGATGTGCTGGTAACACGTAGATAACCTAACTGCATCGGTATAGGATGCTGTCTGGTATACTTTGGTGTTCATGGCCAAATGGAGTATTGCACAGTCACCTATTTGCATTCTCAGTCTAATATCTGGTACTTGCAAAGTAGTAGAGGGGTGATCTAGCCATGATACAGAAATTGGAGAGCGATCTGCTATGTCACTGGTTGGCATTGAAATTACGAAACAACTGGTAAAATTGCTAAATGGTTCAAATGGCTCTGAGCACTATGGGACTTAACATCTGAGGTCATCAGTCCCCCTAGAACTTAGAACTACTTAATCCTAACTAACCTAAGGACATCACACACATCCATGCCCGAGGCAGGATTCGAACCTGCGACATAGCGGTCGCGCGGTTCCATACTAAAGCGCCTAGAACCGCTCGGCCACACCGGCCGGCAAATTACTAAAATTGATTGCCCTATCAACTGCGGTTTGTATTACAATACATCGTCCCATTATCAATTATCTCTTTCCTATCCCATCCGTACACTATTGAATACCACGGATGATTAACTGCCACTGTTTGGATGAGATGTAGAGAGCCTTGGGGGAACACTGGGTATCTGCTGCTTGTCACTGTGGCCCATAGGATTAAATGTAGAGGTCATTACTTTCAGACAGTTCTTTGGAACTGTTTCTCAATGCTGCAGACTCATCCAATGTCCGTATGTTGTGATGCCCTCCACATGCTTTTTCTTTCCATCAATATGATAACAATACCTCTTTTCATTTCCATTACCTTGCACATGTTATGAACAGCACCTTCTGGTGATGGTCAATACTGGAACAATAATCATGTGCATGACTGCAAAATGAGGAAGCAATGCTCTTCGAAATGGGACACTGAGACATCCGCTACCACATCACTGTGGAAGATGAGATTAACTGTATAGGTCATCACCTTCAGATAGCTGTTGGAAATGCTCTACAAAGCCGCCGACTCTTCCAGTTTCCATATGTTGCAATGTGTTCCATATTTTTGCCACTGCAAAACATCGCCTCCATGTTTCATTTTTTACCAAACCATATGTTGTGAAAGCTTCTTAATTTACACCATTGGATGCTCAGCTTTCTGTGAGAGCTAATGGATCGAAATTTGATTATATCGGTTTAGCACCTGACACAGACCTCGAGGTCATGGTAGAGAAACAAAGTGTATGGCGATGTACAAAGCTGTACTTGTACACTGCTTGGATGTGTTACAGCCAAAAAACAATGAATTAAACTGTTTATGAAACAACAATACAGGAACCCTCTCTTGTGACTGATAGTCTGTTTGATATGGTCTTCTTCCAGTTTTGCTGATAAAAATTTAAGCAGGTTTGTGCTAGCGACTTCAAGCACTGGGCACTTTCTCCAATGGAGTGATTCATGTATACGTAATACGCTCGATGTCAAGTCACAGACGGTATTTGTTTTCCGATGTAACAGAGAGAGAGAGACATGGTAAAATCTTATAGCAGTTTCTATTACGTGGGATGGTATAACTACTTCAAGTTTGGATGCGGAAAGTCCTCTCAAAACTACACCGATTTTGTTCATAAAACTAATAGAATTTGACAGTATCTTGTCTCATGGGATCTTGACTGTTTTATTATTATCATCACGGTTGCCTGTTTAAAAATAGGTCTTACCACAAGTCTTATGTTATTTCATACTTCATACACTCTAATTATAAAGCAGACATGACTGAAATTATAGCTCATTGTGGAATCTAGAAATGATAGTGTTTTTTTCCTGACATGTGAGTAGATTTTGTGAAGCAGGCTATGATGATCAAATGGCATACACAAATAGAGTGCAAGAACCTGCTGTGTGATAGAAACTTTACAGACGTGTCGGTAGAGGTGAGTTCTTGTTGTTGTTGTTGTTGTTGTTGTTGTTGTTGTTGTGGTGGTCTTCAGTCCTGAGACTGGTTTGATGCAGCTCTCCACGCTACTCTATCCTGTGCAAGCTGCTTCATCTCCCAGTACGTACTGCAGCCTACATCCTTCTGCATCTGCTTAGTGTATTCATCTCTTGGTCTCCCTTTACAATTTTTACCCTTCATGCTGCCCTCCAATACTGAACCGCAACAGCCAGGGAGAACGCTGGGTGAGCAGCAGCCCTATATGGTGATACCAAGAACGGAGGCGTCAGTCATATGCAGTGCGTAGCCGCTACGAACAGGCTCGTTGGTCTAGGGGTATGATTACTGCTTCGGGTGCAGGAGGATCCGGGTTCAAATCCCGGACGAGCCCTTGCGTTTTGTGCAAACGTGTGGCAACTACCGGCATGCCGGCGGCTGTTTCGCGCATTTACAGCCGTCCAAGTAAGCACAAAAACCAAGTAGCCAGTTCTGAAAGAGTTTCATGTATCATTTGAACCATCTGCCCTCTGGTGGTGGGACGTTTGAAATTGATTTAAATGATCACAGTAGAAATTGTAGCAAGTGTCTTGTTGAGTGCTACGAAAAAGTGTTTCCGCCGGGAATCGAACCGGGGACCTTCTGCGTGTTAGGCAGACGTGATTACCGCTACACCACGGAAACTGCTACGCTGCACATCTGACACAACTTGTAGAACGATCGCAATTTTGGCGTAAAAATCACTTTGCGGAAACGCACAATGCAGGTATTTCGCATTCATATGCAACAATCGACAGCACCCTTGCCTGTCTGAATGCCATCACGAATAAGACCCCAAGAAGTCGTCGTAAATGCTCGCGGCCGAGTCCTCAGTAGCATCAGCTACTCTTTCTTTCCGTACGAGGTACCGTCAATTCACGCAGTCGCTATTGCAAATGATGTCACCAAAAGCAATCACTTCGTTAGAGGCAAGGTGACTTAATTCGACTGCATTCCATTATCTTCGTTTTGCTTTTGTTGATGCTCATCTTATATCCTTGATGCCTCAGAAGATGTACTACCAATCGATCCCTTCTTCTAGTCAAGTTGTGCCACAAACTCCTCCCCAATTCTATTCAGTACCTCCTCATTAGTTATGTTATCTACCCATCTAATCTTCAGCATTCTTCTGTAGCACCACATTTCAAAAGCTTCTATTCTCTTCTTGTCCAAACTATTTGTCGTCCATGTTTCACTTCCGTACATGGCTACACTCCATACAAATACTTCCAGAAACGACTTCCTGACACTTAAGTCTATACTCGATGTTAACAAATTTCTGTTCCTCGGAAGCGCTTTCCTTGCCATTGCCAGGCTACATTTTATATCCTCTCTACTTCGACCGTCATCAGTTATTTTGCTCCCCAAATAGCAAAACTCATCTACTACTTTAAGCGTCTCATTTCCTAATCTAATTCCCTCAGCATCCTCCGACTTAATTCGACTACATTCCATTATCTTCGTTTTGCTTTTGTTGATGCTCATCTTATATCCTCGTTTCAAGACACTGTCCATTCCGTTCAACTGCTGTTCCAAGTTCTTTGCTGTCTTTGACAGAATTACAATGTCATAGATTTTAATACCTACTCCGAATATTTCTTTTCTTTCCTTTACTGCTTGCTCAATATACAGATTAAATAACACCGGGGAGAGGCTACAACCCTGTCTCACTCCCTTCCCAACCACTGCTTCCCTTTCATGTCCCTCGATTCTTATAACTTCCATCTGGTTTCTGTACAAATTGTAAATAGCCTTTCGCTCCCTGTATTTTACCCCTGCCACTTTCAGAATTTGAAAGAGAGTATTCCAGTCAACATCGTCAAAAGCTTTCTCTAAGTCTGCAAATACTAGAAACGTAGGTAAGATAAGTCGTAGGGTCAGTGAGTTGCCGATCTAAATGTCAAATGTAAGTATGCAGACGGTATCTGATTTTGATGTAGCAGAAGAGAGAGACAGAGTAAACTCTTGTAGGAGGTACTACTACATTACAGTCTCTCACGATTTGACTCGTAAACACCATTGTGATATACCATCGCATTAGTAAAACGGAACCTGCCATGTGTACAAAACAGCAACATCATCATGAATTATAGCTTGTTGTTCTTTCAAACGTAAATTGATTGTGTTTATTCTAACATGTGATTAAGTGGCGTGAAAAATTGTATTCTATAATGTTATTTCATGTGTGAAGTGTCTGTAATACGCATTTGGATGACAGTTTATTTACAGACACTGATTTGAATGCGAGAGGCGCTCTCAGATAGTGTACTCTGTCTATCAAGCTGAAAGAAATTGCTTAACATACATGTATTTTCTTTGGAGTTTAAATTCTCGCTTTTTCTTTAATTCGGTGACAGTTTCAAAATAACAAGGACATTCTGTGGTGATTGGTAGCTTTTTCAGCAAAACAGTGGAACCTTTTTTTTCTAATTTTATGTGGGGTGGACATTTATACGCCTCTGCAGTCTGATCATTTGTAATCGGTGATGGTGCACTTCATGTTGCAAGATAATGAGGTGCGAATTGTATCTTGCTGTTGAACATAAAAACCCTACCGACTTTGCTCATAAAACTAAAAGAGAATGGACTGCACATGTTTTCGTGGAAAGGGGGTGTTTATTATAGTGTGGTGCAGGGCTGTGCTGCTGAATTTTAGATGGAGAAACAAGTTGAAGATGGGGTGGCCCTCCATTTATGTCCTACTGCTTAGTTGACTTTACATCCTTTTGTTTTGGCAAAGGGCCGATGCTGCCCATTGCCTTAAGGCGAGCTGGGTGCCACTTATGTGTCGGCAGGACGGCGGTATGTCACAGATAAATACGCATTGGTGAAGGGGGGATGGAGGGAGGTGGAGGGATGAGGGGTTGTAAGAGGGCCTCTCTAATTTCGGCAGTTTGTGATTGTACATCGAAAAGAACATACTTTCAGCTACTGCTCCCTCTGTAATCTCTTGGGATGACGATTGTCCCCAGTACATGTGTTGCATTATGACCTATTCATTACTAGTGCTGGTTTTTTGCACGACAATTTCGATGTGTAATTACAGCAGTGAAGCGTTTTCCATCAGTTGTGGTAGCGTGTAGTGGCATCAAATACCTGGGCTGCAGGGTGATTGTCGAGCAGGCGTCTGTAGCGAATGCTGACGTCAAACAGCAACAGATATATTCCTTAGCTATATGCATACAGATAATACAACTCTTAAACTTCTCTCTGCCCAATAGCAGCATCTTGTCAGTTGAATATACTTCCTTCCGGCCGGCCAGTGTGGCCGTGCGGTTCTAGGCGCTTCAGTCTGGAACCGCGTGACCGCTTCGGTCGCAGGTTCGAATCCTGCCTCGGGCATGGATGTGTGTGATGTCCTTAGGTTAGTTAAGTTTCAGTAGTTCTAAGTTCTATGGGACTGATGACCTCAGATGTTAAGTCCCATAGTGCTCAGAGCCATTTGAACCTTACTTCCTTCCAAAAAAATAAAGATAGTACCTGCCACTCCAGCCTTTTTTCCCTCCAGCTTTCATGTGAAGCATAGAGTTTTGAGTGCATCTGCCACTAGTTTCGAGTGGTATTGCGAAATTTTTTCCCAGCAGGATAACACCAGTTGTATGACGGGTTTTTGAGCTGTATTGTATTGTAGACAGTCCTTGTATAGCGCTTTGCATACAGTTGTGTAATTAGGGCCAATATTTACGATTAATTCTGTAATTAGGACCGATCTTTACTTCAGCTTCCCAACCAAAAAAAATACACTAACCTAACCTTCCTCTCCTGCATCTGAGCAGTTTCCATGTGTTGGAGTATCCACTTGGGATTTTCGTCCACGAGAACCATGGTTCTACTCCCAGAAAGGGCACCGCCATTTTTAATTTGCCACCAAATCCCAACTGGGGGCGGAGGGACGTTAGCACAGCCCTGGTACAAGCAAATTCCCACAAAAATTCGAAATTCCTGCCAAGATTAGAAATTCTTACAAACAGGGTAGACGGGGGAAGGGGAGGCTTAGGGGTGCAGGGGGGAGGAGCGGAGGCCCATGTGCCAGCCGAGGAAACCACGTGACGACATCTGGGTGTGGGGGTGGGGGTGGGGGGATAATTAACTGCTCAGTCTGATTAATTTGCATATAAGTTTGATATCAAAATTGTCCTCATACCCCCATCTCCTTATTCCTGCAGTGCCATCCAGTACTAAGAGATGTACTGCTGGCTTATCTAAAAGTCTGCAAAGTACATCTGCTGTCAAAGATTCTAGACCATCATTGCTGGTGAAACTGATTTTATGAATAGTGGAACTATGTACATGATTTAGTATGGACGAATGAACAACATGGACATAGATAATTTCGAAAATAGTGATAAGAAAAAACATTTCTTTCACATGTGCTGAGTAGAAAAACTATGTATATATAAAAATTTCAGTTCCTCTTCATAAAGTATCACGCAGTGGAACTATAAGATATATCAATGTTGTATCTCTAAAAGAAAATTGTTGTCACTCTGTGTTTAATTCGCAAGAGGGTTTAGTTCTCACATATAAAGGCATCGGTTTCTGCTATGATCTAATGACTTTTTCAGAAGATAATGTAAAAATAACACACTTGCTCAAGAAAGAGTGCTTTTTAAGACACTGAACAACTTATACTGCTTCAATATAATAAATCGGTTGACTCTTTCAATAAGAATATGTTATTCATATCGAATACAAAACGCAATTAAGTTGTATTTCTATTTCATTAAGGCATATACAGGAGTCAATTTTGGCTTTCTAATGGAGGTATCTCAAATATTTACTCAAACTGCAACAACCCACTGTTTTCAATAGAAGATACTCTAAAAAGTGTTGGAGATGAAGTAGAATGTGTATTAAATTCAAATGTTTCACTGTATGTGACAGCATAAAATGTCAAATGATATGTGCTGCAAGCAAAAGATCACTGTGGTTTCTTGTATGAAAATGTAAAAAAAAGTCTGTATGAACAAATTTATATCCATAGAATATTTTTCTTTTTTTTCAGCGCTTCTGTAGTAAATCATAACGCCTCATCGAACTAAGCATTACAGCAGGATGCAATTTACAGATTATGGTGGTGATGATGAAGATGTCGATGATTATGATGACGATGAGGCCCATGTAGGAATGTTATACGTAATATTTTGATGTTGTGTGTACAGAAATGAGACAAAATTTAATGACAAGGCAGAGGTGCAAAGAGAGAGAGAGAGAGAGAGAGAGTTAGCGAATTTTCTGCCATGTATAAATCAGAGAGATTACGGTGAGGTAACGTTGTGAAATAATTGTACATAATTTTATTTTATCCATTGCTGTTAGTGTTGTTGTGATGTGTGCACACACATGGAATGAAATTTAATGACGAAGCAGTACAGTATTTACAAAGATAGAAAGAGAGAGACAGAGAGATAATTTACTGTGGAGTTAGGCGCGCCAGCATCTGGGTCTGTGTGTGTGAGAAAAAGAGATTGTCAACGAGACATGGTGCCAACTCACACAATTCAGAGGCAAATGTCTTTGAACATGGCGCCAGTTCAAGTGAAGCTTACATAATTCTTCTGTAAATATTGCGGATCTTTGAACTTTGAGCTATTTTTATGCAACTCAGGTGACTGACTGCCTCATTTTAATACTGCCCTGAGACTGGCTGGAAAGACGAGGGAAGGGGGAAAGAGGAGGGGAGAGGCAGTGGGAGGGGAGGGGGACAAGAGGGAGAGGGAATGGAATACAAAGTGCAGTTGTGCTGATTCAGGCACTGCACTTTTGCATTCTATTTAAATTTCTCTGCACTGATATCTTGCATTTTTATATTTCCCACCGCCTTCACCATCTTGCATTTTTTAATTTCCCGCCACTGTCACTTTGGATTTTTCAGTGATTGCAGTGTCTTCTAGGTGTGGATCAGGCACTCCACAGATATAATACTCTCTGGAGACACTGAATTTAATTGACGAAGGGACAGTTATAAAATACAGTTAATGAAGCTTGCAGAAGGGAATATAGACGTCAAAAAAATTAGGCTGACAGAACCTGCAAAATAACAGAACAGGAAAGGCTGGTAGGGAACGTAAAGATGTAGAAGCATGGGTAACTATAACAACGCTAGATACCGCTTTGTTTAGGAAAATTAAAAAGGCCTCTGGAGAAGAGAGAATCACAAGTATAGATATTAAGAGATAAGGTGGTAATCCCATATTATGCACAGAACAAAAAGGTGTAAGAAATATGTGGGAAGGTCTTTCAAGGAAAATGAAACTGAAAACAATGTAACTGAAAGGGAAGACAAGGTAAATGGAAAGGAGGTGGAAGTTATGATATTCCGACCAGCATTCGACAAAGCACTGAAAGACCTAACTTGAAACATCGAAACAAGGCACCGGATGTAGACGATAATCCCTTGAAATTATTGAGTTACTAGGGAGAATATATCTTGATTAAACTGTAGCCCTTGTATGCTACATACTTGTATATGACACAGGCAACGTTTGAAGAAAAATGTAATAATGAGAATATTTGGAGAAAAATATAATAATCGCAATTCCAAAGGAGGCGTGTCCGACAGTTATGGACATATAGAATCAACAATTAAATAAGCCATGGTTGCAAATTACTGACAACGAATTTTTCACAGTAGAACAGAAAAGTATTAGAAAATCTCGGATAGGATCAGATTGGATTCCAGAGTCATGTAGGAACACGAGCTGCAGTACTGTCCTTACGATTAATGTCCTGCGTTGATAGCATTGTAGATTAAGGTTAAGCCTCTGGTAATTCTGACTGGACTACACTCTTCGAAATTCTGAAGATACCAGGTACAAAATAAGACGAAAGAAAGTTTATCTACAACTTGTACGAACACCAGACTGCAGTTATAAGAATCAAAGGGTATGAAAGGGAAACCGTAGTTGAAAACGAAGCGAGGCAGTGTTGCGGACTGTCTCCGATGTCACTGAGTCTGCACACTGAACAAGCTAAGAAGGAAATTAAGGAGAAGTTTGAAAAAAATCAAAGATCGGGGAGAATAAATTGTAACTTTTAAGTCTGCAGATGACGTTGTCCATCTGCCAGAGACGGCAAAGGACTTGGAGTAGTAGTTGAACGGAATAGATAGTTTCTTGAAAAAAGATTATAAGATGAATACGAACCAACTTAAAACAAAGGTAATGGAATACATTCGAATTAAATCAAGTAATGCAGGAAATAATACAGTTAAAGTAGTAGATGGTCTTAGTTATTTGGGTCTGAAAAATAACTGACGATGACCAAAGCGCACAGGATATACAGCAAATAGTGAAAACAGCAAGCAGGAATTTCCTGAAAAAGATAAATTTGTTTACATTGAATATTAATTTAGGTGTCAGAATATTGTTTTTTATGTTTATCTCTTGAGTGTAGTCCTGTACGGACGTGGAACGTATATGATAAACAGTTCGGACAGAAAAGAAGGAAGTGCCAAGTGTTGCAAAAGAATGCTGAAAATGAGATAGGTTGATTTCATATCTGAAGATGAGATACTAAATGAAACTGAGGAGAAAAGAAATTAATAGGATAACTTGACTAAAAAAAATGGATCGGGTGATGGGACACATTTGATGACGGAGGGTAGTGTGAGGGGCAAAAGTTCTAGAGGGGGACTAAGCTTCAATACAGTAAGCAGGTTCCAACTGGATATTGCTTGTAGTACTTAAGAGATGAAAAAGCTTGCAAAGGATAGACTAGCACAGAGAGCCATAATAAACCAGTCTTTCAAGACTACATCAGTAACAACTCAATAGCTTCAGAATGAATTTTCGGTCTGCTCTGATTTGAAATTTCCTGATACATTGGAGCTGTGTATCCATGTAGATGTGTCCTGGGCCAGTAATCGAACCCGAAATCTTTCCTTACCACGAACAAATTCTCTACCGACTGAGCTGTTCAGGAGTGCCTAGCTAGTTCAGCTGGTATAGCACTTGGCCCACGAAAGCCAAAGGTTCCTGCTTCGATTCCCAGTCCGGCATATTTAATCTGCCAGGAAGTTTAATCTGAATAACTAAGTGATAAGTTATGTATCTGTCAGTAACCAGAACGCATATACAATCTCAAGTCAGTATTAATATAAATTATTTTGCAATAAACAGCTTACATTTTCAGTTAGCGACAATAATATATTTAACCTGACAGTATTTGCAGAGCCTATATATTCTCCCCGAATGTCCGATCCGCTATGGTAGCGGTGTTTATGGAACAAAGACAGAAAAAATAGAGCTGTTAAGTTTTGGTCACACGAAGGCATTCTTAATTTCGACAAACCTGACATCAAATTTGTACTGTTATTTTGGAGTAAATTTAGTAGTCCACTATCAGAGGAAGTCAACTGCACTTCCTTTCTTCTTTTTTTTTAGAAACCGATGCTTGGTTCGATTCTTATGGTAAATGTAACAGGTTATTACAACTTCAGATTAGAGTGTGTGTAAAACGACAGGAGTACAGTCGATTCATCACTAGAGTGTCCAATTCAATTGCTAAAACGTACGACTCCATAACCTACTGATGACAAAACTCTGTCCATCACAGAGAGCCATTGATGGAGGGCAAGAGTTGGCTGCAAAGGGCACTAAACACTTGCTGGCGCTGCTTAGTGAGATCTGTTTTGAGATACATGTAATTATCATTAACACTCTAAAAATTCATTTGGCTAATTGCTGCACAGACTTAGTGATTTAGAGAGAAGGAGGGAATACACGTCATCAGTCTGCAGAAAAAGGTTCCGTTCCTTACTTGCTGGTTCAAATGGTTCAAATGGCTCTGAGCACTATGGAACTTAACATCTGAGATCATCAGTCCCCTAGAATTAGAACTACTGAAACCTAACTAACCTAAGGTCATCACACACATCCATGCCCGAGGCAGGATTCGAACCTGCGACCGTAGTAGCAGCGCGGTTCCGGACTGAAGCGCCTAGAACAGCTCGGCCACCACGGCCGACCCTTACTTGCTGACTTCGTCACTTGCATACTGCGCTGTTACTTGTGCGTGGCCTCGCTATATGTAAAGTCTGTCAACCATAGTCACCATAGTAAACGATAAATCCACTTTGTGGGTTTCATCATTGTAATGTGATGCATTCAACCCCTGAGGTAGGTTCTAGGTACCAAAGCCCGAACTTTTCTTGTGCTATCAACTTCTTGTAACGACACTACTTATGTAGTGTACATACAGACACCTGTTAATGGACATTAAACATGGAGTGTGTTCACCCTTCACTTTTACGACACCTTGAGCTCTATTGGGGACGCTTCCAGTGAGGTGTCAGAACGCCTGAGGAGGAATGGCAGCCCATTATTCCTCAAGAGTCGAAACCAGAGAAGATAGCGATGTTTTACACTGGGGGTCTGGTGCGAACTCGACGTTCTAACTCATGCTAAAAGCGTTCCATTGGGTTCAGGTAGGGACTCAGGACAAGCATTTCATATCATCAATGTTACTGTCCACAAACCATTGACTGACAGCAGAAGCGTTGTCATGCTGATGCAAACAATCAGCGCCTCCAAACTATTGCTCTACTGAACGCAATACACAAAGCTGTGAAATGTGTTCATACCATTTCGCGATGTTTAGCATTTTCTTAAACGCAATAAGGGGACCACACACTATCCAACAAAACATACCCATACCGCAGCTCCACATTTCTCTACTTCACTGCTGGCACAGCACATGATGGGATGTGACGTTCTCCAGGCATTCGCCAAATCCAAACACTTCTACCGGATTACCACAAGGTTTACCGTGGTCCTTCATTCCACATAGCTCTTTCTAGTCATCCATTGCCAAGTGGCGTGGCTCTGTGCATCACGTCAAGCCTCGCTTAGCACTCACTACACAAATGTATGGCTTAGGAGGAGACGCAAAGTCATTGTGCTGGTTGGACTGCTGGTAGTACTCCGCAGATTTCATGTGATTTTTACAACCATCCTCCGGAATGCTCAAGGATCGCTGTCCATCAGTACATGAGGCTTGTCTGGCCTTGAATTACCTGTGGTTGCTAGTCCGAGTTTCCACTTCAGTATCACATTGCGACGATAACGCCGTTCACCTTAAACGGCAGATGCTAAGTGCTCCTCTGCGAGGAATTTATGGGAATGTTGTGACCGTGAGATAACCTAATGGGAACAAAACAATCAGGCTGGGATTCGTTTCCGAAACACTCCAGCGGAGTATAACCAACAGTAAACAGATAGATCAGGGACAGACGTTCTCCCAGCATAAACGCAAGGTGTAATATTATGTATTAATATCGGTCGCCAGCCTAATTAGGCATTCTTGTGCCAAGCAATATAATAAATCAGAAGGTAGTGCTAAGGCTAACCTGATCTTCCTTGACACACACACACACACACATACATTACATTCTTTCTTTATATCTGTTTACATTAGAACACAGTAACCTAACCTTGCAGATAAATGTACTGGTAACTTGGAAGCCAGACAAACAAATGGCCAATGAGAAAGCAAACAGTAACATGTGCCTCTCAACAACACGTACCTCGAATGAACTAGATGCAGCAGTTTATAGAACCAATCACCAACACACATGAAACTAATAGCAATACTAAACAGGAGTCTATTAATGATAGTACTTTATAACATCACTGCTTAGTACAGGGTCTCTATGCCTGTGCATTAATGAACTTGCAATAGAATAGATAATGCAGTAAATATTTCTTTCTTAAGCTCAGTTTGAAGCAATTAAAAAGAATGAAAATCTAACTACACTGTCTCTGAAGGAACGTTTCCTTTGCTTCATTAGCTAGCTAACCTTGCACATGAGGCCCTTAAACTTTCATGGTTTGAAGAAGAATGCTCATTAACAAAACTTCCCAAGTATGTAAGAGAAATGGTCATTATTCTCATCAATAATTATTAATTAAGTGAAGCACAAGAAACTATCAGACTATAACTCTTTAAATAACAAGTATGCTTTGATAAGCAATCTTTTAACCTACTCAGAATATAGTTGGCTGTGCAAATGCCAACACAACAATAAATTCAAGCTGAAACACTTTCTCAGGAAATGAACAGTGATAAAACTTCGCAAATCTGATCAAAGTGCATAAACGCAACAATTAATAATGTTATTCACTTCAAATCAATATTATTGTTCTTTTAACTAACAGCTCCACTATTTTCAGGCAACCTTTCAAGTAAGGCAAATTATATAAGAAAATGACAGCAAATTGATTTAAAAATGCACTGGAAGTGGAGTATTTCTCAAACTATAAAACTGAACTTAAACACTATAACTCCACACATTATGAAGCAATCACAATTATTTTTACAGCTGCCGAATAAGTCTTTCCATAATAAATTAGGACACTCGGAATTAATCTCACTAGGATCGGATTCCTGTCCAGGTGTGTGATTTGGGATAATCACAGGTGTAAGAGTTTTTATCAACACCACTGTTATTATTAAAATCAACCAAGTTTCACAAATACCTGGTCCATTTACAGAGTGCCAAATAGAAACAATTTAGTTGTAGACTGGCGGCACTGGTGCAGTAATTTGAAGTGGCTGCGATGCTGCCATGGCAGTACTGTTGGCCTTGCCCTGCTACAAATCTCCTTGGTGTTGAAATTATATTTTTACAGGGCCAAAAACCATGCCACGATAATAGTATCATCAAATGCGGCATCCGAGGCCCATAAATACTGCTCTGAGGCTCCTCTGGCCTCAAAACTCCAAGAATATGAGCCACAATGATCCGCTACTGCCAGCGAGATTGTAACCACAGGACTGCTCACCTCGGACTCCTTACCCGTCGCAAAGGTCAAGTTCCCACCTGCGCGCCAACCGCACCTTTTCCACTCCGCCAGGCTACTTCCGTAGCTACGGGGCTTCCGCACATCTTTTACATTCAACCCTACGTTCCCTAACATTGGAGCAAGTCATTTACAGTGCGTTATATAACAATCTTTCCAGTAGTTATTTAAATCCACAACCACAGTTTAAACAGCATCGTTCAAAACGTTCACATAACTGAAATATATATACATAGTCAAAGAATTTCCATGACAGATACAACACTTTACATACAAATTGACTACTACAAACTGACATAAAACTATCGATACAGATACAAAATAAGTCGAAAGCAGGTGTTATAACGTTACTAACATTCGACTTGGGCGGCTTTAGAAGGATTGAAACGTCGCTCACGGATTTGTTACTCAGGTGACATCAGATGACTGGTCCACAGAGGAAGTCACTGAGCTCCTTGACCTACCCATTCTGCTGTTTCTGCTTCTCTACTGACAACATAACGCTTCCCGCATCGTTTTATACTGGCGGTCCCCCTCCTCGTGACATTTAGTAGTCAGTTCCGCATTACATAGGGACGTTCGTATACTTTCGATCGCATAGTCTATGTGCAATATCAATATTGATATCCCAAAACAAATCTACATAGCTCACTATTTATTTCGTAAGCAACTGAGCTCACGAGTGATATCGCACATGGTTATGCACTGTTGCCAATTTACATTCGGATGTTATTCAAAATAACTGAAAATGTTGCGGGTTTGGATGGCCTATGACAACGCCAACTGGTGATGCTTGGTGTCTGCCGAAAACGTATTTCAGGACATCCATCTCCCCACCAGTATAAGGGATGTGATGTCACAACACAAATTATAAAAACGTACTTAATTATAAATTAAGCTGTCTGAAGGCTAGTGCTATTTTATTTATATCAGTTTTAACTTAAAAGAGTTTCTCTGTTACATATTAAATTTGTTTGAATGTCCATTAATGTGATAGCAATCATACTTTAGTTAATTATTATTTCCATAGCCTGTCTGTCAGCATAGCCAAATCTGGTAAGAGAAATTGTTGCGAAACTAAAAACTACTGAATTTGTGTCTAAAATGTCCCATTTTAAGGAATTTTTGTGCTGATTCCAAACCTTTTTTAATTTTGTGAGTCTGAATGTAATATTTTCGAAGTTATGGAGAAATCAACATCAGTATTTGTATTTATGCAGTTGTTGCGTTTGGATTACAGCTGTGAAACCTATTATCCCACTGTATTGTTCAGTTGCTATAGATCCTCAGTTAATGGTAGCAAGATACGGGGAAATATTAAATAATTTCAACATTCGCAATACGTATTTGTCACAGGAATATTAAAATATAATTTTGGAAGACTGTATGCTGTCAACGGAATCAGAAACCAATCAGCAATGTTGGGCTGCTGTCATATATATTTCTCATGCGTGAGACAGAAGTTTATGTAAATTTTTGTTATGTGTTACGATTCACTTTGCTTCGATAATCGACAATCAATCATGAAATTATATCACAATACTGATATTGTAATTTTCTACACTACAGTAAAAATTATATTGTAATTCTTATATGAATGTTGTTCCAAAGTCTGTTAACTTTTTTAGAAAAATAATATGGACTTGGAAGATATTTATGGGGGGTAGGCCGTCAAACGGGCCGACTTGGAGCAGGAGAGGCACCATAAGACATTTTAATTTCCACTGTCTATACTTTTACAAGTAAATTCATAAAATTTTGTCAGCATGACCAGGAAGGATTCAGGATTCACACTCGTAGCAACAGAAGTTCAAAATCATAACAAAATAATTTTTTTACATGTGAAATTTCATAATTTTTTCACTTACTATTGGCTGCATTTGTTGCTATAGGTACACTTTTCTTCATAAGAAAGAGAGATTCTTTGATGAATTTTGCACAGCATACAAACCATACTTACACTGTCTGAAACTCTAGAATCTATTCAATTTATGAAAAAATGAATGAGCTGTTACGTTTTAAACTTTATGTTTATAAAAAATCAAATTTTGTAGTTAATTATCTCAATTTTTACCACAGTTTTAATAGATTTGGAAAATTCTAGTTTCATACACCTGTAAGTATGGTTTGTATGCTGTGCAAAATTCATCAAAGAATCTCTCTTACTTGTGAAGAAAAATGTACCTATAGCAACAAATGCAGCCAACAGTAAGTGTAAAAATGATGAAATTTCATATCTAAAAAAAACTTGTTTGGTTATGTTTTTGCACTTCCACTGCTATGAGTGTGAATCCTGAATCCTTCCTGGTCATGCTGACAAAGTTTTATGAATTTATTTGTGAAAGTATAGACAGTAGATAATAAAATGTCCTGCGATGCCTCTCCTGCTCCAAGTCGGCCCGTTTGACATCCCACCCCCCTTAAGGAAGTTTCTCCTTGTTCTGATAAACCAGTACTCTGATATTTCGTCTGAGAATCGCAGACGTGGCTTTTGAGTGACTGTTGACTGTCGTCGTTTTACACGTCGTTACGACCACACCAGTACCCCTGCGATTCACGTAGTCAGGCGTAGCGCGGCCGTGGTGTAGAGCAGGACGGGGTGCAGCGCTGTATAGCACGCCTCAGGTCGTCGCAGGGCGGGCTTCGCACAGCCCGACAAGCTGTTTGGGTCGGCAACGAGCTGGCGGCGGGGCGTCGGGGCTGCGATTCATATTTAACGCGCCGGCCGTGGGGCGGCGGGCCGTGGAGCAAGTCTCCAGCCAGGGCAGTGGCGGTGGCAGCGGCGGCGGCGGCGCGGCGCAGCAAGTGGCGGCGCATGCATTCGCAATGAGCAGGCGAGCCGGCGTGCGCGCCACGCTTATTGCACTTTGCTCTGCTCTCCGCCGCGGGTATTACTGCGCGGGGAAGGCGCATCTGGACACGAGCAACTGGTGCGGCGCAACGTTCAAAAGAAACGCATATCGCTTCTCTTCGTCGTCTCTACGTTGCCAGCTGCTGTGACGGGCGTTGCGTGTGCAGCCGCAGTTTACGTCCAAACCGATCCGTGGATTCACCACAGTCTGACATTGTTTATTCACAGACGCCTCTGCCGCGGAGCTCAGCACGAAGAAACACTGCCAGAAACTCACTGGAGGAAGAATATATCATCACCGAGATCAGCTAGAAAGCGGAGAAAAGTACACTGAAGCGCCAAAGAAACTGCTATAGGCATGCGTATTAAAATACAGAGGTATGTAAGCAGGCAGAATACAGCGCTGCGGTCGGCAACGCCTATATAAGACAACAACAGTCTGGCTCAGTTGTTACATTGGTTATTGCTGCTACAATGGCAGGGTATCAAGATTTAATTGAGTTTTAACGTCGGCGCACTAGTGATGCGACACAGCTTCTCTTAGGTAGCGATGACGTGGAGATTTTACCGTACGACCACTTCACAAATGTACCTGGAATATCAGGAATCCGGGAAAACATCAAATCTCTGACATCGCTGCGGCCGGTAAAATATCCGGCAAGAACGTGACCAACGACGACTGAAGAGAATCGTTCAACGTGACGGAAGTGCAACCCTTCCGCAAACTGCTGCAGGTTTCAATGCTGTGCCGTCAACAAGTGCCAGCGTGCCAACCATTCAACGAAACATCATCGATATGTGGGCTTTCATAGCCGAACGCTCACTCGTGTACCCTTGATGACTGCACGACACAAAGGTTTATGCCTCGCCTGAGCCCATCAACGCAGACAATGGACTGTTGATGGCTGGAAACATGTTGCCTGATCGGACGAATCTCGATTCAAATTGTATCGAGTGAATGGAGATAACCTCATGAACCCATGGATCCTGAATGTGAGCAGGGGACTGTTCAAGCTGGTGAAGCCTCTGTAATGGTGTGGGGGGCGTGTAGTTGGAGTGATTTGGGACCTCTTGTACGTCTAGATACGACTCTGATAGGTGACACGTACGTAAGCATCCTGTCTGATCACCTACATCCATTCACGTCCATTGCGCATCCCGACGGACTTGGGCAATTACACTAGGACAATACGCCACACCACACGTCCAGAATTGCTACAGAGTGGCTCCAGGAACACTCTTTTCAGTTTAAACACTTCCACTGGCCACCAAACTCCCCAGACATGAACGTTATTGAGCATATCTGGGATACCTTGCAACGTGCTGTTCAAGAGAGATCATCACCCACTCGTACTGTTACGGATTTATGGACAGCGCTGCAGGATTCACGGTGTCAATTCCCTCCAGCAGAAATTTCAGGTAGCCAAAGAATGTGAGAAGTAAACTTGAGCAATTAGTCCTCGTTCTCCCGAACCTCCACTTTTGTAATATAACATAATACGGCACGAGCACTGAAAACTCCAAACGGTTAGAACTGGAGATTCTTGTGTGCGTTACATCTGCAACGTCCATCCATTCGACCGCGTGAATGCCTCACGCACCCAGTATGTATAATCCACCTGCGGAAGTACAAAATTCTGAAGTCATATGAATGAGTGGTGTTTGTTCCAATGGACATGTCTATAACAGAAACACTACGTGGAATCACACGTATTATGAAATTGAAGATGGAAGAGGAGGAAAGGAAGGAAAAGGGAAGGGACTAATAATATCAGCTGCATCAGGGCTTTATGCGGAATCAACGGCGACGAGTGAAAATGTGTGGCGGACCAGGACTCGAACTTTACTTTTTTCATTTATTAATGCTCTGACCACTTTTTTCTTTTTTTTCATTTTTTTAAATCTCCACTGAAAAGAAGATATACTTGCCAGGGGCATTTGTCCCCTAAGAGAAAAAAGAAAAAAAGAACTGCACGTCTTCAGGCGCTGGCGCCTGCCTCCGCCTATCTCAAAATAACTAACCTATTCCTGAAAGAGGTTAGGAAAGGAACAAAGTAGGGAAGAAAACACACAGGGAAGTGATGAAAATGAAAGGAGACGCATACTTCCTTTTTTTATGTGAGTACCAAAATTCCGAGATTCGATCCCGACTTCGGACAGTAGAACATACAAAGTTGTTGTTGTTTGTTGTTGTTGGTTTTGTCTTCAGTCCTGAGACTGGTTGATACAGCTCTCCATGCTAATCTATCCTGTGCAAGCTTCTTCATCTCCCAGCACTTACTGCAACCTACATCCTTCTGAATCTGCTTAGTGTATTCATCTCTTGGTCTCCCTCTACGATTTTTACCCTCCACGCTGCCCTCCAATGGTAAATTTGTGATCCCTTGATGCCTCAGAACATGTCCTACCAACCGGTCCCTTCTTCTTGTCAAGTTGTGCCACAAACTCCTCTTCTCCACAATTCTATTCAATACCTCCACGTTAGTTATGTGATGTTCCCATCTAATCTTCAGCATTCTTCTGTAGCACCACATTTCAAAAGCTTCTATTCTCCTCTTGTCCAAACTATTTATCGTCCATGTTTCACTTCCATACATGGCTACACTCCATACAAATACTTTCAGAAACGACTTCCTGACACTTAAATCTATACTCGATGTTAGCAAATTTCTTTTTTTCAGAAACACTTTTCTTGCCATTGCCAGTCAACATTTTACCTCCTCTCTACTTCGACCATCATCAGTTATTTTGCTCCCCAAATAGCAAAACTCCTTTACTACTTTACGTGTCTCATTTCCTAATCTAATTCCCTCAGCATCACCCGACTTAATTCGAGTACATTCCATTATCCTCGTTTTACTTTTGTTGATGTTCATCTTATATCCTCCATGCAAGACAATATCCATTCCGTTCAACTGCTCTTCCAAGTCCTTTGCTGTCTCTGACAGAATTACAATGTCATCGGCGAACCTCAACATTTTTATTTCTTCTCCATGGAGTTTAATACCTACTCCAAATTTTTCTTTTGTTTCCTTTACTGCTTGCTCAATATACAGATTGAATAACATCGGGGACAGGCTACAACCCTGTCTCACTCCCTTCCCAACCGCTGCTTCCCTTTCATGCCCCTCGACTCTTATAATTGCCATCTGGTTTCTGTACAAATTGTAAATAGCCTTTCGCTCCCTGTATTTTACCCCTGCCATCTTTAGAATTTGAAAGAGAGTATTCCAGTCAACATTGTCGAAAGCTTTCTCTAAGTCTACAAATGCTAGAAACGTAGGTTTGCCTTTTCTTAATCTATTTTCTAAGATAAGTCGAAGGATTAGTATTGCCTCACGTGTTCCAACATTTCTGGGGAATCCAAACTGATATTCCCCGAGGTCAATTTCTACCAGTTTTTCCATTCGTCTGTAAAGAATTCGCGTTAGTATTTTGCAGCTATGACTTATTAAACTGATAGTTCGGTAATTTTCACATCTGTCAACACCTGCTTTCTTTGGGATTGGAATTATTATATTCTTCCTGAAGTCTGAGGGTATTTCACCCGTATCATACATCTTGCTCACCAGATGGTAGAGTTTTGTCAGCGATGGCTCTTCCAAGGCCGTCAGTACTTCCAATGGAATGTTGTCTACTCTCGGGGCCTTGTTGCGACTCAGGTCTTTCAGTGTTCTGTCAAACTCTTCACGCAGTATCGTGTCTCCCATTTCATCTTCAACTACATCCTCTTCCATTTCCATAATATTGTCCTCAAGTACATCGCCCTTGTATAGACGCTCTATATACTCCTTCCACCTTTCTGCTTTCCCCTCTTTGCTTACAACTGGGTTTCCATCTGAGCTCTTGATATTCATACAAGTGGTTCTGTTTTCTCCAAAGGCCTCTTTAATTTTCCTGTAGGCTGTATCTGTCTTACCCCTAGTGAGATAAGCCTCTACAACCTTACATTTGTCCTCTAGCCATCCCTGCTTAGTCATTTTGCACTTCCTGTCAATCTCATTTTTGAGACGTTTGTATTCCTTTTTGCCTGCTTCATTACTGCGTTTTTATATTTTCTCCTTTCATCAATTAAATTCAATATTTCTTCTGTCACCCAAGGATTTCTACTAGCCCTTCTCTTTTTACCTACTTGATCCTCTGCCGCCTTCACTACTTCATCCCTCAGAGCTACCCATTCTTCTTCTACTGTATTTCTTTCCCCCATTCCTGTCAATTGTTCCCTTATGCTCTCCCTGAACCTCTGTACCACCTCTGGTTTATTCAGTTTATCCAGGTCCCATCTCCTTAAATTCTCATCTTTTTGCAGTTTCTTCAGTTTTAATCTACAGTTCATAACCAACAGATTGTGGTCAGAGTCTACATCTGCCCCTGGAAATGTCTTACAATTTAAAACCTGGTTCCTAAATCTCTGTCTTACCATTATGTAATCTATCTGATACCTTCTAGTATCTTCAGGATTCTTCCATGTATACCACCTTCTTTATGATTCTTGAACCAAGTGTTAACTATGATTAAGTTATGCTCTGGGCAAAATTCTACCAGACGGCTTCCTCTTTCATTTCTCTCCCCCAATCCATATTCACCCACTATGTTTCCTTCTCTCCCTTTTCCTACAATCGAATTCCAGTCACCCATGACTATTAAATTTTCCTTTCCCTTCACTACCTGAATAATTTCTTTTATCTCATCATACATTTCATCAATTTCTTCATCATCTGCAGACCCAGTTGGCGCATAAACTTGTACTACTGTAGTAGGCATGTGCTTCGTGTCTATCTTGGCGGGGTGGCCGAGCGGTTCTAGGCACTACAGTCTGGAACCGCGCGACCGCTACGGTCGCAGGTTCGAAACCTGCGTCGGTCATGGATGTGTGTGATGTCCTTAGGTTAGTTAGGTTCAAGTAGTTCTAAGTTCTAGGGGACTGATGACCTCAGGAGTTAAGTCCCATAGTGCTCAGAGCCATTTGAACCATTTTTGAATCTATCTTGGCCACAATAATGCGTTCAATATGCTGTTTGCAGTAGCTTACCCGCACTCCTATTTCTTTTATTCATTATTACACCTACTCCTGCATTACCCCTATTTGTATTTATATCCCTATATTGTCTCACAAATGAGATCGAGAGGAAGTGAAAAATGGCTAAGCAGGGATGGGTAGAAGACAAATGTAACGATGTAGATGCTTATCTCACTAGGGGTAAGATAGATACAGCCTACAGGAAATTTAAAGATACCTTTGGAGAAAAGAGAGCCACTTGTATGAATATCAAGAGCTCAGATGGAAACCCAGGTGTAAGCAAAGAGGGTAAAGCAGAAAGGTGGAAGGAGTATATACACTCCTGGAAATGGAAAAAAGAACACATTGACACCGGTGTTTCAGACCCACCATACTTGCTCCGGACACTGCGAGAGGGCTGTACAAGCAATGATCACACGCACGGCACAGCGGACACACCAGGAACCGCGGTGTTGGCCGTCGAATGGCGCTAGCTGCGCAGCATTTGTGCACCGCCGCCGTCAGTGTCAGCCAGTTTGCCGTGGCATACGGAGCTCCATCGCAGTCTTTAACACTGGTAGCATGCCGCGACAGCGTGGACGTGAACCGTATGTGCAGTTGACGGACTTTGAGCGAGGGCGTATAGTGGGCATGCGGGAGGCCGGGTGGACGTACCGCCGAATTGCTCAGCACGTGGGGCGTGAGGTCTCCACAGTACATCGATGTTGTCGCCAGTGGTCGGCGGAAGGTGCACGTGCCCGTCGACCTGGAATCGGACCGCAGCGACGCACGGATGCACGCCAAGACCGTAGGATCCTACGCAGTGCCGTAGGGGACCGCACCGCCACTTCCCAGCAAATTAGGGACATTGTTGCTCCTGGGGTATCGGCGAGGACCATTCGCAACCGTCTCCATGAAGCTGGGCTACGGTCCCGCACACCGTTAGGCCGTCTTCCGCTCACGCCCCAACATCGTGCAGCCCGCCTCCAGTGGTGTCGCGACAGGCGTGAATGGAGGGACGAATGGAAACGTGTCGTCTTCAGCGATGAGAGTCGCTTCTGCCTTGGTGCCAATGATGGTCGTATGCGTGTTTGGCGCCGTGCAGGTGAGCGCCACAATCAGGACTGCATACGACCGAGGCACACAGGGCCAACACCCGGCATCATGGTGTGGGGAGCGATCTCTTACACTGGCCGTACACCACTGGTGATCGTCGAGGGGACACTGAATAGTGCACGGTACATCCAAACCTTCATCGAACCCATCGTTCTACCATTCCTAGACCGGCAAGGGAACTTGCTGTTCCAACAGGACAATGCACGTCCGCATGTATCCCGTTCCACCCAACGTGCTCTAGAAGGTGTAAGTCAACTACCCTGGCCAGCAAGATCTCCGGATGTGTCCCCCATTGAGCATGTTTGGGACTGGATGAAGCGTCGTCTCACGCGGTCTGCACGTCCAGCACGAACGCTGGTCCAACTGAGGCGCCAGGTGGAAATGGCATGGCAAGCCGTTCCACAGGGCTACTTCCAGCATCTCTACGATCGTCTCCATGGGAGAATAGCAGCCTGCATTGCTGCGAATGGTGGATATACACTGTACTAGTGCCGACATTGTGCATGCTCTGTTGCCTGTGTCTATGTGCCTGTGGTTCTGTCAGTGTGATCATGTGATGTATCTGAGCCCAGGAATGTGTCAATAAAGTTTCCCCTTCCTGGGACAATGAATTCACGGTGTTCTTAATTCAATTTCCAGCAGTGTATTTGTATGGTGCTACAAGTAGGAAAAGTATTTGTAGGGAAAGTATTTGTATGGCGCTACAGAAGAATGTTGAAGATTAGGTGGGTAGATCTCGTAACTAATGAGGAGGTATTGAATAGGATTGGGGAGAAGGGGAGTTTGTGGCCCAACTTGACTAGAAGAAGGGATCGGTTGGTAGGACATGTTCTGAGGCATCAAGGGATCACAAATTTAGCATTGGAGGACAGCGTGGAGGGTAAAAATCGTAGAGGAAGACCAAGAGATGAATACACTAAGCATATTCAGAATTATGTAGGTTGCAGTAGGTACTGGGAGATGAAGGAGCTTGCACAGGATAGATTAGCATGGAGAGCTGCATCAAACCAGTCTCAGGACTGAAGACCACAACAACATCCCTATATTCACCTGACCACAAGTCTTTTTTCTCCAACCACCGAACTTCAGTTCACACTATATCTAACTTTAACCTATCCATTTCCCTTTTTAAATTTTCTAACCTACCTGCGCGATTAAGGGATCTGAAATTCCACACTCCAATCTATAGAACGCCTGTTTTCTTTCTGCTGATAATAACGTCCTCCTGAGTATTCCCCGCCCGGAGATCCGAATAGAGGTATTTTACCTCCGAAATATTTTAACCAAGAGGACGCCATCATCATTTAACCGTACAGTAAAGCTGCATGCCCCCGGGAAAAATTACGGCTGTTGTTTCCCCTTGCTTTCAGCCGTTCGCAGTATTAGCACAGCAAGGCCGTTTTGGTTAGTGTTACATGGCCAGATCAGTCAATCATCCAGACTGTTGCCCCTGCAACTACTGAAAAGGCTGCTGCCACTCTTCAGGAACCACACGTTTGTCTGGCCTCTCAACAGATACCCCTCCGTTGTGGTTGCACCTACGGTACGGCCATCTGTATCGCTGAAGCACGGAAGCCTCCCCACCAACGGCAAGGTCCATGGTTCATAGGGGGACATACAAAGACGTCCTCAAAATTTTTATGCAGAGTCCGTTTGTAGTCCGTTCAGAACATCATGTCAGCAAAGTAAAAGTCAGCATATCATGGCTTGGTCGTTCCAGCTGGAAGGCGGGTCATGAAAGGCGCTGCATAGAAAATTCGAAAAGAACTGCTTATATCTGGGACCGCGAACATGTGCGCAGTGTCGACCGTTACGGTAAGTCCAACAGTCCACTTCCGATTTCTCGTTTGGGCCAAAAAAGGTAGCGGACCGTATGGCCGCGTATCTAATCCACAGTGTTAGTTTTAGTTGCAGGGTAAGGAGACACGTTCGGGAATAAAGGCGTGTGGAAAGTGATCTGAGCAGATGTCTGACGGTTATGGAAGGCCAAGATACTCTGTACGAGCCTCCAGACTTCCGACGACGGACCACATGAGAATCGGTGGGCGACTGTGTCGCCTTCCGCATAGTAAACCCATAGGGGTGTGTCTGCGAAATGGATGCGGTGCCAACGAAGTTGGTTGACCTTTTTTGTCATTGCCGGTGATAGACCAGGCGGATCGGACGCTGGTGTCGAGAAGGCCTGCAAGCATCGCTTTCCTTACACGACGCCATGTGATCTGGGGAAACTTGTGTATGATGGGATTGAGGGGCCGATACATTTGTAATTCGTTATGTACAGTCTCTGACCAGAGAATTCGTGTGAGCGATAAGGATTGGAGGACGTAACTTAATTCCAGAAATAAATGCCAAAAGTGATAAAAAAGGGGTGGAGTGGCTAATAACATGACTGAGCCTGACATGGAGACCAGCTCCTATTCATGTAAAAGTAGTCCAGTGAGGCTCGTCAGGCAATGACGCCGAATTTTCAGTTTAGAGCTCACAAAAAGTGACGTAACTCTGGCACGTGGAACAAGCCAACCCCACCACGCTCCTGTGGGAGGGCAAGGAAGGCATAGTGAACGTTGAATAACAACCCGGCGAAGGTAACCAGGACCAGAAACACAGGTGTCACTCGAGGGATCGAGAGGCGTGGTACATATTCACATACGCTGTAGAATTTCAAGGGATCTAAGCCAGTGATCAACCAGGACTTCTCTGTCATTTGGAGGAGACGTCTGCTGTTTGTTGCAACCGAACGACGAAGATTATTCGTAAAATCAATGCCCAAGCAGCAAACGCTGGTGGCCACCCTTAGAGGAATGACACATAGCTCGGGTAGGTCCTCTCCAATTAGCAGAACCTGCAATTTGCGAACATTGAGAGAACTGCCTGATGCATCACCAAATGTCATCACCCATCCGGAGTGGACATTATCTTCACGGCATGGATAGAGGACAAGATCGTCAGTATAGTCCATACAACAGAAGGGGTATCAATGCAACGACAGGGCCTCCAGACGGTGGCTCTGGCCAGCATCCCGATCTCCTGTGTCATTGGTAGTGCCCAGCCAGGAGATCGAAACAAGTGGCAGGCTACTGTCGCGCCCATATGGGGCTAGGCGTGGTGACGCTGCCACGGTGGCATCCAGGGAACCTCCATCCGTAGAATCCGTCGTTGTCAGGCGGGACTGCAGGCGGTGGAACCGACACTCCTTAGATGAGACATCTGTGGCCGCTTCTGTCGTTGCGGCTCTCAAAGTATATAACTGTCAGGTACCTGCTCCACTACTCGTGAAGGAGTGTGTCGTCGGAGGGCATTCGATTTCGCTTCTTCCGTTTTCTGGGAAACCACTGGCACTGAAAGTGGTGTTCCATGTCTGAACGCGGCCGTTCGTCGTCCAAAGTCGTGCCTGTCTGGAGGAAAACAGAGGTAGGGACCACACACGATGGGCTGGCCTGTCCATTGTGCTCTGGGGAGTTGTTGGTGGGAATCTACATCAGATTGATGATATGACGGTAGAAATAGTATATAATGCAGTTGTCGGAACTATTATGAAGCAGCCTATTATTGTCTCGGAGTAGTTAATGACATGTTTAAGGAAATAAAGCACGAAGTAAAAGAGGGAAAGGTCGCAATGATGCAGCTACTCTTGAGTATTTGGAATAAACATATGTCAAAAAATATTAGGAGGAGGATATACAAAACTACAATTAAGAGCATTACTCTGTAAGTTGCTGAACTGTGGGAAGTCTCCGGAGTCAACGAGAAGAAATTAAAGGAAACAGAAATGAAGTTTTAGAGACGAAGTTGTGAAAAATGGGAGTTACCAAGGATATTGCAGACAGAATCTTAGATGAACCTCCACGACACAGAAAGTGGAAGATCGCGGCTGCTTTGGAACAAAGGAGTGGGCCACGCGATGCCGGATAGAGCCATGCAGAAAGAGGACTAGCAGAATTGGAGGAGAAGGAAACTTGGGTGCCAGAGACGCAACGTGGCGTAGAATACCGTTAGAGTTCCGGTGAAATTTAGGAACAGGTAAGGTAATACCGGCTCTATGAGTTACCATAGGCGATACGTAGAAGAAAGGCAAACAGGTTCATCGCATTTGTAGATTTAGAGAAGGCGTTTGGCAGTGTTGACTGGGCGACACTGTTTGAAACTTTGGAGATAGCTGGGGTCAAATAGAGGGAGTGAAAGGTTATTTACAGCTTGTGCTGAAACTAGACTGCAGTTATAAGAGTCACAAGGCATGGAACAGAAGCTGTCGTTGAGAAAGGAACTAGACAAGCATGAAGCCTATTCCCCCGTGTTATTCAATCTGTACATTGAGTACACAGTGAAGAAAACCGAGGAGAAGTTTCGAAACGGAATTAAAGTTCAGAGAGAAGGAATAGAAACATTAAATACTGCCGATGGCATTATAATTTTGTCAGAGACGGCAAAGAACTTGGAAGATCAGTTGAACGGAATGGGTACTCGAAGTAAATCTGGTGACGCTGAGGGCATTAGATTAGGAAATGAGACACTAAAAGTAGTAGATGAATTTTGGTACATGCAAACAGACAAAGGTTGAGGCAGCTATTCAGCGATGAAGAAGCTTGCACAGGATAGAACGGAGAACTGCACCAAAATCTTCAGAAACATCTAAAGTGATGCACAAGCTAATAAGAACCTACAAACTGCCTCTTCTGGCGCTCGGAATCTATTATAGTTCTGTATTTATGGTCACCACTTGCCTATTGACGAACGTGTGGGCGCGCTAAATCTGCTAAGTTCTTTCCGAGAGCTATACGAGATTGGAATAATAGAGAATTGTAAAGGTGGCTGGATGAATCCTCTGCCAGGCACTCACATGTGTTTGCAGTGTACCCATGTAGATGTAGATGTAAGAATAGATTGTCGAGGGCACTGAAGTGTGTGCTACTATGACTTACCTGAGCATTTTTACTCATACCGGTTGAACCGCAAGTTGTTATTTTGGGAATAACCTCAACTGAAAGTTCGTGGCAGATTAAAATTGTGTGCCGTACCGAGACTCGAACTCGGTACCTTTGTCGTTTGGAAGGTAGGGGACGAGGTATTGGCGGAATTGAAGCTGTGAAGAGGGAACGTGATTCGTACTTGGGTATATCAGCCCGTTGAACACTTGCCCGTGAAGGCAAAGGTCCCGAGCTCGAATTTCGGTCCGGCACACTGTTTTAGTCTGCCAGGAAGTTTTATATCCGCGCACACTCCACTGCAGAGAGGAAATTTCATACCGGAATCTCAACAGATATTAACGCTAGGTTTCATGCTACCTCATACTATATGAAGAAAGACAAGCTGGGTATCTACTAATGGAATTTTGTATAAAGTCCACCTAAGACACTGGCGAATGGTTGCCTGGCGAAGCGACTGGTAGTCATCTGGAAAACGTCGGCAACCCATCGAAATTTGACCGAACATCCAGAAAAGGTTACAGTTACACCATATTTCACTTAGTCTTGCCGTCGTTCACCTGCTGAGTACGGAATTTATCCTCAATTTTAAGCATTGCATTTAAATGAAGTGTTTTTGATGTGATGTGACGCCGGCTGACAAGCCACTTAAAAACTGACTTTTATCATACCTGCCGGCCGGTGTGGCCGAGCGGTTCTAGGCGCTGCAGTCTGGAACCGCGCAACCGCTACGGTCGCAGGTTCGAATCCTGCCTCGGGCATGGATGTGGGTGATGTCCTTAGGTTAGTTAGGTTTTAGTAGTTCTAAGTTCTAGAGGACTGACAACATCAGATGTTAAGTCCCATAGTGCTCAGAGCCATTTGAACCATTTTTTTATCATACCTCGGCCTTCTGACACTTATGACGCAATCACTATTGACGTCCAAGAAAGCACAGACAGCACCTGTCCGGTGGGCCCTGCACACACGCAATACGCCGAACCTAGAGGCTTTCTGGTGGTAGCGCTATGTACAGTTTCAAAAGAATCCGTAACCCCTCTGGACTGATGGCTCAACATTGGCCCTCCCGTCTCTACTCTGCGAGACTTTCCTCTATGTGTTTGAATAGGACTATCAACTACACGTTTAAGTGATCCTCCAGAAAAAGAAATTGGCATGGAATTTTAGCAGATATGGCAATCACTGTCGTTAGCTTTAATCGATACTCGTAGTGTTATTGCTCGACGGCAGTTAATTTCGATTAAGTGGGTTTACCCATTTAACGGAGTTCGATTATGATGCGCGGCAGCTTTGATAAAAATCGTCGTGTATCAGTTGTAATAACATAGTTTGCTCAGATGATACGAGCAGTGCAGAGCAGACTGTATTTGCTACCAGTGCTGGAGTACCGATCAAGGTGGCGCTGTGCTTAGCACAATGGACTCCCATATTCTGGAGGACGGCAGTGAAAATAGACTTTTTGAAAGAAATTTTCGCTATTTGTTTGTAAGTTACTGCTCATATAGCAGCCCACAGCAGTTTATTGGCTGTTAAATATCCCATACTGTGTGTTACTCACTATTCATTGAACACATTGTTGGCCTTATTATGTATCTTCGATATGTACCCCTATCCTATAATACTACAACTATGAGACTATAAATATCCTTTTTCGACGATTAACGTCACGTAGATGGACCAGATATATTATAAAATGTAAGTAATGTCTTGTTGTTCCTATGTCCTGCACCGTATCATATGTGCGCTATATTTATTTCCGTTTAACATCCACTTGAGAATGACTATAAAGACGAAACAGTGATTGCGCGAAATAGATGAACAGTAATTTACAGTCAAATGGCGCAAATTTCTTTCAAAAAGTGCTACATGACTGTGGTCTCCCAAGAGGAAAAGAACTTTAAAATCCATGGCTGGCCATCCAGATTTAGGCTTTCAGTATTTTCTATACGTCGCCCCAGACAAATTCAGGGATGGTTCCTCCGAAAGAGTACGACCGATTTCGTTCCCATACATAAAACAATCCGAGCTTTTGCTCTATCTCTAGTGACGAGACGGTGTCGACGGGACATTCAAACTGAAACTTCCATCCTTTCTTCCTTCCTGCTGGCGTGTGAGCAGATCTGAACTGTTTACCATAACCAGTGGCCTTGTGGCAATAACCTGGAAGACAGGTATTCCTTATTTTGTTTCCTTTAGATAGAACACTTGATTCTGTATTGTCAAGTAGGGTTTTTAGTTTCTGATATCTTTTGTCATTCGTTAGTGTTTTAAGTTTTTAAAGTATGTAATGAAACAACTTACATTGTATCAGCTTTACAAGCACATTATATACAACATAACAAGTTCTGGACAACAAGCTACTTAGTTTAATTAACGAAAAAATAGTAGTTGACTACAATGAGAAAAAGCTCACATCCAAGAATCGTAATTTAGAAACTGAATCACTAATACTTTTTAGGACTAAGGAGTCTGATTTGTAATTCTACTACACCTATAAAGGAATGAAGCGGCGAGTGTCCACCAAGTGCGATCTTTTGTTGCGTGTAACATTTCTGTCGCCAAAGATATTCTTGAGGAGTGGGGGCTTAAAAGTGACAGGCCCAAGGGAAGAATTCATAAAAGATCTCTGCGACAAACTGAGTAGGCTGAATGAAAGTTTGGAGCTGTATGCGGGTCTCTGAGGGCAGGGCACTTTCCTTTGAAACCGCCACGAATGGCGAATCAGCAGAAGCCGCATCAAAGGGAGGGCGCCCACCCCAGCGGAGAACATGCCGCTCTAAGAGCGGAATTCGGCAGTTCCTTTCTGCGTGCTATTACGAAGCTCTTTGCCAGCTCAAGCGCTGCCACTGGTGGAAGAGAGAACACAAACCACATTCCAGATTCCGTCAAACAGTCTCTCTGCGTTAAGTTCCAGTTTCGAATGCTCATATACTGCGCGAGTCTATTGTATAATGCGCGCGCTTGGGTTGAGCATCCAACTCAATGAAGCAGTTAGCACAGACACCTCAAACCGCAGCGGATACCGAAGCCTTTAACGTACTATCTGCTCGCCATATTCCTATAAAACAACGATATTTGGACGTGCTCTCTTGGCGCACTCTCCATTCGTGATGAGCAACAGCGTGCAAGGAAGGAAGGCTGGGATCGCCTGGCTAGCTTTTGAGACACAGACTTATATTATTCAAGACATTGTCTGTCTCATATCTTAGTGCTGAAGTACAAGTCCATGGCTTCGCCCTCCTAGTGGAAGTGACTTGCATGTGACTTGTCACGACACAGACTTATATTATTCAAGTCATTGTCTGTCTCATATCTTAGTGCTGAAGTACAAGTCCATGGCTTCGCCCTCCTAGTGGAAGTGACTTGCATGTGACTTGTCACGACCTGTCAGTGAGGTATCTGCTGTGTGGCAGTGTAGTGCGGACGACTACTATGTGCGGTTGTGGAGTCTATCATAAATCTGTGTAGTGTTACTGATGAGTACGGTATGAAATGGAGAAAACGAGATTTTGCTGTGATATGTAAACCATTGCTCTCACATACCACCACATCTCTAATAACCTCTTTTTATACCTGGGATCCACAGTCATGTAGAACTTTATAAAAGACATCATATTTACGGCAATGACTGTAACAGTTTATTTCACGATTGCAATTTAGACCTTAGGCCATTGTCAAGCGAATATGTTCTGGCTATTAGGCCATGTGTCCGCAGCTCGTGGTCGTGCGGTAGCGTTCTCGCTTCCCGCGCCCGGGTTCGCGGGTTCGATTCCCGGCGGGGTCAGGGATTTTCTCTGCCTCGTGATGACTGGGTGTTGTGTGATGTCCTTAGGTTAGTTAGGTTTAAGTAGTTCTAAGTTCTAGGGGACTTATGACCACAGATGTTAAGTCCCATAGTGCTCAGAGCCATTTGAACCATTTTATTAGGCCATGTCAACCTAAAATGAACTGACACATTTCTATGTCGTTGTCATTACTGTTAGTACATCGGTGGCGCTGCTACATAGTGCGAGCACACATATCCATATGTCATACAACAACATAGTCTGTACACACTCTTGTTGGCCCATCACTAGTCATATATGCACTAAACTGCAGCCACAGATTACTGTTTACAGACTCCTGGTAGCCGATGGGCCAACGAACATGAGTGTCTACAGACTATGTTGTTGTATGGCATTGGATATGTGTGCTCGCACTAAGTACCAGCGTCGCCAATGTATTAATAGTAATGACAACGACATATAAATGTGTCAGCTCATTATAGGTTGACATGGCCTAATAGCCATAACATCTTCACTTGATAATGGCCTAAGGCCGAAACTGCAATCGTGAAATAAAGAAAGTGTTACAGTCATTGGCGTAAATATGATGTCTTTTATAAAAATCTGATAACCTCATCTACCATTGGGTGTTCACTTAACTTTATTTCATTCCTTCGAACATTACCAAGGTGAAAACAGACTAATTCGCTGCAACCAGTGTCGGTGACTGCTGAAATCTCCAATGTGTGAAGTGTTATGGCAACTAAGTGGTGTGTGAAGAATCCGAGTCAGCTGCGAGACTAAATCGCTAAGAAGATGCCTAACACAGCTTTTCAGGGACAGATTTTTCGATGGACCACGTAAAAGAGAATGAAAAGCCTACATTGTATTTTTAAATTCATAAGTGATTATCGGACAAACAGGTTCATAAAGAGGAGACTTGACTTATCTGGTAGCTAAATTGTGGTTTCTCGATGCGAAAAGCTTGAAAATATGTGAACCACCGTCGTGTTTTGTGTTTAAAACCGTGCTGTAGTCTTAAAAGAAGTTAATGTACCGTAAATGCAGCAGTTTCCACAGAAAGCTGTTAGCTTAAACATAAGAATATACACATATATGACATAGCTTTTCTAGGCCCCTTCTGATACGCAAGAAGTCAGTAGACAGTTCCATTTGAAATAATCGTAAAACACCTTTTATCTCTGTAGCAGTCCACCCCCGGTAGCTAAGGGCCCGAGTTCGATTCCCGGCTGGGTCGGAGATTTTCTCCGCTCAGGGACGGGGTGTTGTGTTGTCCTAATCATCATCATTTCATCCCCATCGACGCACAAGTCGCCAAAGTGGCGTCAAATCGAAAGACTTGCACCCGACGAACGGTCTACCCGACGGGAGGCCCTAGTCATACGACATTTACATTTATTTATTTTTCTCTGGAGCATGAAATAGTGCCAACAGGGTACACGTTTGATGTCAGTAACCTAGGTCTATCTTATTGCTGGATTTAACGGCAGAGCCTTGAATGAGAGACGCACTTGGCCAAATGTACACCGCAGTAGTGGATCTGGCCGGATTGCCTTCCAATTATGACATATTTCCCAGATTGAGATAGATATTCACCGTTAACAAACGCCAAATAACTTATCTTCTTTTCAGTTGCTCTCTAACAACGTTAAAAAGAGTACAAAAAAGTGCTGTATCGGGTCACATAATCCACCAACAGCACCGCGAGTTGCCGATCACGTGCTCGTAGGTGCCGTGGAGACGGATCCAACCAAGTACTGTTATAGACTGGTGTGCATAACTCAAGGACGGAAGTAGCTTTCGCATGACGCGTCACTGCCAGGAAACGTAACTAAATTGAACGTGTGTTGTATATAGAAAGAACTGCTACAGTATAGTGAAAAAGGTAACTGAAATAAATGAGCAGTAAGACGAACAAAAAAGAAAAAATGGCTCTGAGCTCTTGGGGACTCAACACCTGAGGTCATCACTCCTCTAGACTTAGTACTACTTAAACCTAACTAACCTAAGAACATCACACACATCCATGCCCGAGGCAGCATTCGAACCTGCGACCGTTTCAATAGCGCGGTTCCAGACTGAAGCGCCTAGAACCGCTCGGCCACACTGGCCAGTTTAGAAAATGACACTTTTATTCAAATAGAACCATTAATCTGAAGTCACCGTGATTCACGAAGGTCTTCTAGATATTACAGGAGGCAGGGCGTGGTTCTTCATTGGTTGTGGTTACCAAGGACGCAAATGCCTGCTCTGCAACGTGCTCCCATCGCGGCCACAAGGTAGATAATGAGTTCTTGCGTTAGGACGTTCCTTCCTCCACCAGCGTGGTTAAATACTGCGGGATGATCGTAAGTGCATCTGGACGCGCTGCAATATGTCCCTCCACCGCATCCAAAACGTGCCCGATGGGATTTAAGTAGGGGAAACAGGCAGGCCAGTCCGCTCACCGAGCATCCTGTCGTTCCAAGAGCTCCTCCACCTGCGCAGTCAGTTGTGATCGCCTATTGCCATCCTTAAAACATTGGCCATGGTTTAGTACAGACTTAATTATGTATGTAAACAGTTCATCCGTTCAGGGAACAGAGAATCTCGACGATTCTTGTCTGTTATGGACATCGATATTCGCAAGATGAATAAGACGGTCAGCTGTTCAAAGACAGGGGTCCTTTTACGAGCATAGAGTTTTGTCCCTGTTCCATTCTACAGCTACATCCGCTTACATATTCCGCAAGTCACCGTACGGTGTGTGGCGGAGGCCACTCTGTAACAGTACCAGTAGTTTCCTTTCCTGTTCCATTCGCAGACAGAGCGAGGGAAAATCGATTGTCTGTCGTAGTGGACAGCATACTGGATTCTGATACTTAGGGAGGTCATCAGGACTTTGAAGTGCAGTTGAACGGAATGGACAGTGTCTTGAAAGGAGGATATAAGTTGAACATCAACAAAAACAAAACGAGGATAATGGAATGTAGTCGAATTAAGTCGGGTGATGCTGAGGGAATTTGATTAGGAAATGAGACACTTAAAGTAGTAAAGGAGTTTTGCTATTTGGGGAGCAAAATAACTGATGATGGTCGAAGTAGAGAGGATATAAAATGTAGACTGGCAATGGTAAGGAAAGCGTTTCTGAAGAAGAGAAATTTATTAACATCGAGTACAGATTTAAGCGTCAGGAAGTCGTTTCTAAAAGTATTTGTATGGAGTGTAGCCGTGTATGGGAGTGAAACATGGACGATAAATAGTTTGGTCAAAGAGAGAACAGAAGCTTTTGAAATGAGGTGCTACAGAAGAATGCTGAAGATTAGATGGGTAGATCCCATAACTAATGAGGAGGTATTGAACAGAATTGGGGAGAAGAGGAGTTTGTGGCACAACTTGACTAGAAGAAGGGATCGGTTGGTAGGACATGTTCTGAGGCTTCAAGGGATCACTAATTTAGTATTGGAGGGCATCGTGGAGGGTAAAAATCGTAGAGGGAGACCAAGAGATCAATACACTAAGCAGATTCAGAAGGATGTAGGTTGCAGTAGGTACTGGGAGATGAAGAAGCTTGCACAGGATAGGGTAGCATGGAGAGATGCATCAAACCGGACTGAAGACCACAACAACAACAACAATAAGTCCTCAAGCTACTGAGATATCTGCGAACCTATTCCGTATGCTCGTGCCTTTGTTAACAGTCTGCAGTGGGCACAGTCTAAAACACTTTCCGGAAATCTAGAAATATGGAACGCGAATGTTGCCTTTCATACATAGTTGGCAGTATAACATGTGAGAAAAGGGCAAGCTGATTTTCACACGAGCGATGCTATCTAAAACCGTGATGATTCGTGGACATAAGCTTTTCTGTCTCTAGGAAATTTATTGTATTCAGACTCAACGTGATGTAGAATTCTGCAGCAAACCGCTGTTAAAGATATTGGTCTGTAATTCTACTTGTCCGTTCTTTTACCCTTCTTACATACAGGAGTCACCTGCGCTTTTTTCCAGTCGCTGGGACTTTGCGCTGGGCGAGAGATTCGTGATAAGTGCAAGCTAAGTAAGGAGCCATTGCTGTAGAGTACTCTTGGTAAAACCGAATTGGGAGTCCACCTGGCCTGTCAACGTATTTATTTCCAATTCTTTCGGTTGTTTCTCTGCGCCAGGGATGCTTATTACTATGTCGTCCAAACTGGACTCTGTGGACAATTTCTTAGAAGCGGAATTTAAAACTTCGACCTTCGTTTTGCTATCTTCAGTTTGCTTAGTTATGGACAGCTAATGTAAACTTTCCATACACTACTTGCAAGTAGACAGTTATAGACAATTTATTGGCCCAGCAAGAGTTGTTGTGGTTTCTTCTGGTGAATGAATCATTTTCATCTCATCGACCATTGTGAAGTGTTATTTTTAAGCTGATTGGAATAGATGTTTTCAGCATGAAATTTTCACTCTGCAGTACAGTTTGCTTTGACATGAAACTTCCTGGCAGATTAAAACTGTGTGCCGGACCAAGACTCGAACTCGGGAGGTCCCGGAGGTCTCTGACCGGTACACAGGAAGAGTCAATAAATGTTTTCTTGTTCCTTTTCTACCTGGAAGTAAGTTCTTGCCTATCGAGTTCTGGTCCGGACCCATCGGTTAATATTAACGAGGATTTACGGAGCCTTGTACTGAACATTTGTACTGCTCCCCAGGTAGACGGTTCTTAAGAGATATGTTGTCACGTAAGACAGCTACGGTCGCAGGTTCGAATCCTGCCTCGGGCATGGGTGTGTGCGATGTTCTTAGGTTAGTTAGGTTTAAGTAATTCTAAGTTCTGGGGGACTGATGACCTCAAAAGTTAAGTCCCATAGTGCTGAGAGCCATTTGAACCATTTTTGTTGTCATGTATATTCTTTGCTCATGTACGGTTCTCGTTTCAGTATATCCGCTTTCAACACAAATATGGCCACCCAAGTGCTCTTACTCTTGAGAAAGCTGCTGTAAGGGAAAGGACTGATGTTGGAAAGATGGCGGCCATCGCCGCGTCGCCCGAGTTTTCCAACCGACTGTCCCGAATCGACTCCGTGGTGAAAGGCTTCAAGGAGTCACCACCACCGTTTCGAGCGTTTGACAAGAAGACGGAACCACGGGCCAACAATATCGCCCGTTTGGAACAGCATTTAATCCAACATGGAATTTCGCCTAATACACAACAATGCTTCTTCTTATTAGTGTATTCAGGTGCTGATGTTTGTCGCCTCCTCCAGCAGTTGAATCCGGATGTAGAACAGCAAGACTTGTCCTGTGATCAGTTTAAGACTAAATTCATGGAATATTTCGTTTCTTAAATTCATGTAAGCGCTGTCCAGCAAAATGTTTTTAGTTGTCTTAAAAAGAACGGACAATCTTACCGGGCAAGGATTGTGCAGTTGCAGGTGCTTTCCCAGGACTCTCGTTTTCAGTGCACCAATGACAACCACACGCAACTGGATTTTCGCGACGGGCCAGAACCGCGGGCTGGTTCCGCGCGTGTCTCTGATAGATCTGTCCCGTGGATCAGAGGTCCGTCGGTTCTCACTAACATGCGCTCCCCGCTGTCGGATCTAGATCTCCCACCTGCCCGCAGGACGGGTCCGTTCGTGTGTGGGGCACAAATCGTGATTTATCTGAGGATCCAGGACTTCTGTTCGTGCATGACAGGCCAACGGACACGGGCTACGGATTTCAGGAGGTGCAACTATCTCTCCTCGCAAGTAAATTGTACAGGAATTTTATCTATTGTAGCACATTTTCGCAGTTTGAAAGTATTTTACGTCTTAGAGAGAATGAACAGGCGATGCTAGAATAAAATTGTGGTAGTCTCTGGCTGTTTGAGCCTTCGTCAAGTGCGTTAATTTGAGATACCTGTTAAATAATGGAGTTAATACTATTATCGGTGATACCCTACATCTTACTCCTCCCCCCCTCCCCCCCCCCCACCTGTTTTACTCTTCTTTCAAGAGACTTACATGTTTCTGATACTTTGTCAGAAATTATTGAAGGTATTTTAAATCCGTCTTGCAAACATTTTCGCCCACATCAGGAAAACGGTGTCTACTTGTATGTTTTTAAGGTATTCCCTCGTGTAGCAGTGTTGTTGGCTTTGTAACACTCTCGTACACGATTGGATCACTGTCCAGGAATGTTTCAACCATCTCTTTGTACGCCATATTCTTTTTCCATTCTTGTTTCTGTAATGTTCATGTGTCAATTTTCAGAAATAAGGTATTTCAGGGTTCAGTCACACACGTTTATTGGTTCACCCCGTTCACTGCACTTGTAGCAACTAAAACTTGTTGTGACCTGAAAACCACTCATTCATTAGCAGCGAATTTTGAGTTTCACCTACATTTTTCTTGTTGCCATGTTAAAATTTGCTTCTTTTGTCACAACAAAACAGAGTTTACATCTCGCTAACATGAAATCGCTGAATAGAATTGCAAACGCGACTGAATCCTGAACCATTGGGTTATTAGACGAGGAATTGAGGACAAATCAGGTCAAAAGGTTATAAAAAGCTCATTCTCGGTATAAATATAAATGTGTAATTTCTTCACATATCTTTTACAAAGCCACACTAATTCTCATTTCGCCAGCTACCGATGACTCTTAAAAATTTACATCATTCCGTTGCAAAAGTCTGCTGGTATACGCATATTACGGTAGATAGGAAAGTTCGTTCTTCTTGCTTACTATGTGACAAAATACTCTTTTCTTTGTACGCTATGATTTGCGAAAATCTCGATTCGATATCTCAAATTGTTTCTGAGATATGAGGGTGTTATGAATATTTTCGTCTAGCTTTATTGCTGGCGCGCAAGATCGCAAATAAGTGTGATACATAACACCAATTTCGTAGAGCTCGGTGACAGATACAACTCCTCCCAATTCTAAACAAAAATTCAGTATGTTATCTAAACTTATTACGTAGCAGTATATGGTATAATATGCACCAAATTAAAATTCATAGAGACCGCTATTTTTTATTTGCAAACTATTCGTATCTTAAGCAGTGTGTTACTTATATGCGAAACATCACAATAACTATGACCATTGGCGATATGATAGGAACTTCATCAAGAAGCGGACATATAAAGGTATAACTGCTGCAAAAATTATTTTTGCGGAATAGTTTTTAAAATCGTTTGAGAAAGTTGGCAGGGTAGCTGAGGTGAGCGCACGGTTCTGTCGAAGAAACGTGTGAGCCACTGGCTCTCCTAAAACTGGCGGACTGGACTGGACGAGGCCCCTAGCAGAAATCCGATCGTGTGTGTACCTGCTCAAAGGCCGGGTCGGCACTTCCCAGAACTGTGAGAAACGGTCTGAAGATCGTGTCTTCACTAAGGTACGGTGGGGACAGCAGGTATTCAAGAGTCCATCTGAAATATCCGTGGCCCATCGTGGAAATCTTCTCGAGTACGGACATGTAGACTCGTTGCTTACGGACTTAACCTTAGCGTATTTTCCTAAAGAGAGGCTCGCAAATTATCTGAAACTTAAAGTACGCTCATCTAGGCGACAGAGCAATCAGCACGGTCCTCTGCGGCCTTAGACGAGCGTTCCCCGGCGTTCTCCACCTGCCCGGACCGTAAAACCTAGACCCGGCCCTGCCGTGCCGGTTTCGCATTTTCTTTAAATAAGGCTCTATGTTCATAGGACGTTTTGAGGATTCTGGGCTACTCAGAAACTGCAGTTGTGTAACAACAATTTTACCGCTCACCAAAGGCAACAGTGCTATTTTCGCCGAGTAAAATGTGAATTCTGTGGTAATTCTTGGAAGCACAGGTTCCAAATCAGAAGCCGACTAGATGCCTTTCAGGTGCAAACTGTGTTACCTATTCCAGACAGATTATCAACTATCAGATAGATTATCAACGTTAGAGGTATCACTTAACGAGGTCTCCGTCCCATTCCAAACTGGCACTGGCTCCTTCACCAGGATCGTTAATCTGGCAACTTGCAAACAACGTTACTTGCCGCCACTCCAGTTTTTTGCAAAACATCTAAAATGTTATGGGAACATCAACACTGAGGTGATGCGGCAATTTTGTTTCAGTGTGAAAAATCATAAGTCGGCTCACATGTCGGTCGTCGACGCACAGGCGGCTACAAACATCGTAGGATTGGATCTTTTTAATATTCTAGGTTCAGAGGCGCGAGATTTGTCTTATCTGAAACAGCCTTTTCTGCCCCATACCCAACAGAAACTTTTGACCAAGTACAATATTTTCCCAGAATACTGCACGTGTCACTAACTATAAAGCGCACATTACTTTGAAGTCTTCAAAGACTAAAGTTTTTTAAAGCAGGCGATGTACCTTTCGCCCAGCAAGACAACTCTGCATGTAACTCCAACGGTTGCAAGCTGAAGGGATTCTGACCGCAGCCTCAGGAAGTCGAAGGGCTACCCGGTTTGTTTTACAAAAAAGCCTGACGTGTTTTTGAGGCTTTGTGGATATCTTAAATCAGCAGTAATGCACAGTCACTCTTAGCCACTTATCCCATTCCAAAAGTGAAGGATATCATGTTCAAATGTGTGTGAAATCTTATGGGACTTGACTGCTAATGTCATCAGTCCCTAAGCTTACACACTACTTAACCTAAATTATCCTAAGGACAAACACACACACCCATGCCCGAGGGAGGACTCGAACCTCCGCCGGGACCAGCCGCACAGTCTACGACCGCAGCGCCTGAGACCGCTCGGATAATCCCGCGCGGCTGAAGGATACCGTGTTAAAACTTGCTAGGGACTTTCTTTTGGAAAGAATCGACCACCAGCTCGCTTACGTGCAGCTACCGTTGAATGAGGATTTCAGACACATCCTGATGACTAACACCCCTTCTGACCTGTTCCAGCACAACCGCCTACTTTTCAGCATAGCCACTGCGCCGGCCACTTTTCAACTGTAGTTGGAGCAGCTATCGCACAGAGTTCTAGGTATGGCTAACTACCTAGATGGCTTGCTTGTAATGGGCAGAAATGTCAACGACCTTCCTGCAAATCTGGAAGACCTCTTTCGTATTTCAGAAACAGCCAACTTAAAATGCAAGAAGCATAAGTGCATATTCCTGTCCCTCAAGTAGTACACTTAGCTCATTTCGAAGGGGTCCAGAACTTTCCGTCACCATAGCACGCCAAACAGTTACAGTCAGTTTTGGGACACCTCAATTACTACTGGAAGTTCAACCTTCACGCTACCGCTATCACCAAACGCCTCCACCCTCTCCTACGCAAAAACGTCAAATAGAAATGATCTCCCAACTGCAACAGAATCGACGTGTTTAATGGCACATTGTCCTACCAAATTACTCATTGTGACGGCAGATGCGTCGGAGCGGTGCTCCCACATATGTTAACGGCACTGAGCGCCCGATTGCTTTCGCATCGAAAATCCTGACACCAGCTCAGCACAGTCAAATCCAAATGGAAAAAGAGGCCTTGTCCATTACCTTTGCTCTAAAAATGTATCATGATTATGTGTATGGCCGATGGTTTGTTTTTCTATCGAAACACAACTGCTACTGTCTTGTTCAACTCTACAGCTGGCATCCACACTGAAACGGTAGGCGACTTCAACGTTGGGCCGTATTTTTATCTGGATACACTTTTGATATTCAGCAACGTTCAGCAACGCAGCATGTGAACACCGACGCGCTTAACACCTCCCAGGAGTTCAACGCAGCAACAGAAGTATGTTTCCACAAAGACCATGAGTCGGAAACTGTCGCGTGCGGTTTCCAACCGTTTCCAAGAAATCGCAAAATTCTTACGGGAGGATCCTGTCCTCTGGTACATCGTGCAGTCTGTGCAAAGTTGGTAGCTGACTAGTAAAACCATCAGACCAAAACCAATTGCAAAATGACTTAGACACGATATCTGTGTAGTACAAAAAGTGGCAATTGTCTCCAAATAACGAAAAGTGCGAGGTCATCCACATGAGTACGAAAATAAATCCGCTAAATTTCGGTTACACGATAAATCATGCAGATTTAAAGGCTGTCAGTTCACCGAAATACTTAGAAATTACAACCACGAATAACTTAAACTGGAACGATCACTTAGGCAAAACAAAGACTACGTTTTATTGACAGAACACTTAGAAGCTGCAAAGACTCTACCAAAGAGACTGGCTACCCTACGTTTGTTCGTTCTCTGTTAGAGTATCGTCGTGCGTTATAGGATCCTTACCAGATACGATTGACGAAAGACACCGAAAAAGTCCAAAGAAGGACAATTCATTTTGTATTATAGTGAAAGAATGAGTTGGGGTGACAACTGTTGAAACAACGGCGTTTTACGTTTCTGAGAGATCTTTTCACGAAATTTCAATCACCAGCTCTCTCTCTCTCCTGAATGTGAAAATGTTTTATTATCGCCAGCTTACATAAACAGAAATGATCATTGCTAAAATAAGAGAAATCAGAGGTCCTAGAGAAAGATGTAAATGTTCATTTTTCCCATGTGCTGTTAGAGAGTAGGACGGTAGAGAAAGAGCCCGAAAGTGGTTCGAAGAATCATCTTCCAGGCAGTAAGTATTGGCAGCAGAGTAGTCATGTAGATGTAGGTTTGTAACTTCAGTCTATCCATTTCTCTTTTTAAATTCTCTCTCTTATACACTCCTGGAAATTGAAATAAGAACACCGTGAATTCATTGTCCCAGGAAGGGGAAACTTTATTGACACATTCCTGGGGTCAGATACATCACATGATCACACTGACAGAACCACAGGCACATAGACACAGGCAACAGAGCATGCACAATGTCGGCACTAGTACAGTGTATATCCACCTTTCGCAGCAATGCAGGCTGCTATTCTCCCATGGAGACGATCGTAGAGATGCTGGATGTAGTCCTGTGGAACGGCTTGCCATGCCATTTCCACCTGGCGCCTCAGTTGGACCAGCGTTCGTGCCGGACGTGCAGACCGCGTGAGACGACGCTTCGTCCAGTCCCAAACATGCTCAATGGGGGACAGATCCGGAGATCTTGCTGGCCAGGGTAGTTGACTTACACCTTCTAGAGCACGTTGGGTGGCACGGGATACATGCGGACGTGCATTGTCCTGTTGGAACAGCAAGTTCCCTTGCCGGTCTAGGAATGGTAGAACGATGGGTTCGATGACGGTTTGGATGTACCGTGCACTATTCAGTGTCCCCTCGACGATCACCAGTGGTGTACGGCCAGTGTAGGAGATCGCTCCCCACACCGTGATGCCGGGTGTTGGCCCTGTGTGCCTCGGTCGTATGCAGTCCTGATTGTGGCGCTCACCTGCACGGCGCCAAACACGCATACGACCATCATTGGCACCAAGGCAGAAGCGACTCTCATCGCTGAAGACGACACGTCTCCATTCGTCCCTCCATTCACGCCTGTCGCGACACCACTGGAGGCGGGCTGCACGATTTTGGGGCGTGAGCGGAAGACGGCCTAACGGTGTGCGGGACCGTAGCCCAGCTTCATGGAGACGGTTGCGAATGGTCCTCGCCGATACCCCAGGAGCAACAGTGTCCCTAATTTGCTGGGAAGTGGCGGTGCGGTCCCCTACGGCACTGCGTAGGATCCTACGGTCTTGGCGTGCATCCGTGCGTCGCTGCGGTCCGGTCCCAGGTCGACGGGCACGTGCACCTTCCGCCGACCACTGGCGACAACATCGATGTACTGTGGAGACCTCACGCCCCACGTGTTGAGCAATTCGGCGGTACGTCCACCCGGCCTCCCGCATGCCCACTATACGCCCTCGCTCAAAGTCCGTCAACTGCACATACGGTTCGCGTCCACGCTGTCGCGGCATGCTACCAGTGTTAAAGACTGCGATGGAGCTCCGTATGCCACGGCAAACTGGCTGACACTGACGGCGGCGGTGCACAAATGCTGCGCAGCTAGCGCCATTCGACGGCCAACACCGCGGTTCCTGGTGTGTCCGCTGTGCCGTGCGTGTGATCATTGCTTGTACAGCCGTCTCGCAGTGTCCGGAGCAAGTATGGTGGGTCTGACACACCGGTGTCAATGTGTTCTTTTTTCCATTTCCAGGAGTGTATATGCAATTAAGGGATCTAACATTCCACGTCTGAACCCGTGGAATGCCTATTTAGTTTTTGATGATTACAACTCTCTCCTGCGTAGCCGCCTCCCTGAGATCCGAATGCTTCGGATGTTTTACCTAAGAGCATGCCATCGTCATCAAACCATATCGTAAAGCTGACTATCCTTGCGAAATGTAACGGCTGTAGTTTTTTCTATCTTTCAGTCGTTTGCATTGACAACGTAGCAAGTGGATAGTGTCGAAAGTTCAGATCAGTCACTGGCACTGGTACTGTCACCATGGATTGTCAACGTTAAAAGGAGTGTTCCTCAACCACAGCGACAACTGAAAAACTAGAGTTATTATCCTGAAATCATTGCAAACACCATGTGTTAAACATTCTACATCAAGGCCACTGGAGGGGGGGGGGGGGCAGTAATCGCAAAACAGCTACCTCGGAAGCATGTTTTTTTGGAAAGGCAATGATAAAGATATTGAATGTATGCTTGCAACTTCCATCAATGCCAGTGTAATCAAGCCTCCACATGCACAAATATTTCTCTAGGCCTCCGGCGACGACGCCATGCTCCTGACTTCATCTTGACTTTTCTGGTCCATTTCTGGGTTTATCTTGGCACACACTGGTGGGCCCAGGGAGTAAATTTCCTCCTGTTTCCCCAATGCACTCGCCAGTGACTGCAGGAGTATCCAAGCATAGCCTTGAATTTACAATACAATGGTGGCCAACATGTTCACATAGCATCTAATGGCCGGGCGGAACGATTCGCCAGAACTTTCAAGACCCAAATGGCGAATTTGCTGCATTACCACCATGTCTGTTTATGCTTACTTTGTTCCAGGGTTCACGTTATTGTACTCCAAGCATTTGGTGAGTCCATCAAAAATGTTCCATGTCCGATCAAAGCACTCTCAACTTTCTGTGGTTTTTATTTATTTTTTGAGTTACCAGTGTTCTGACTGGTTTGATGTGGCAAGGCATGAATTCCTCTCTTGTGCCAACCTCATCATCTCAGAGTAGCCTTGCAACCTACGTCCTCATTTATTTGCTAGATGTATTCCAATCTCTGTCTTCCTCTATAGCTTTTTCCCTCTGCAGCTTCCTCTAGTACCATGGAAATCATTCCCTGATGTCTTAACAGATGTCTTATCATCCTGTCCCTTCTCCTTGTCAGTGTATTCCAATATTCCTCTCCTCTCCGATTCTGCGCAAAAGCTCCTCATTCTTTACCTTATCAGTCCACCTAATTTTCAACATTCGTCTGTCGTACCACATCTCAAATGCTTCGACACTCTTCTGTTCCGGGTTTCCCGCAGCTTATGTTTCACTAACATACAATGCTGTGCTCCAAAAGTAGATTCTCAGAAATTTCTTCCTAAAATTAAGGCCTACGCTAGATACTAGAAGACTTCTCTTGGTTAGGAATGCCCTTTTTGCCAGTGCTAGTCTGCTTTTGATGTCCTCCTTGCTCTGTCCGACATTGCTAATATCGCCGCCTAGGTAGTAGAATTCCATAACTTCGTCTACTTCGTGACCATTAATCCTTATGTCAAGTTTTCTCTCTGTTCTCATTTTTGCTATTTCTAATTAATTTCGTCTTTCATCGATTTACTCTTAATCCATATTCTATACTCATTCTTCTTCACTTTGATTCAGGATAGTAATTTCATCTGCGAATCGCATCATTAATATCCTTCGACCTTGAATTTTAATTGCACACCTGAACTTCCTTTTATTTACATCATTGCATCTTCAATGAACGGATTGAACAGTAGGTGCGAAAGACTACATCCCTGTCCTACACCCTTTTTAATCCGTGCACTTCGTTCTTGATCGTCCACTCTTATTATTTCCTCTTGGCTCTTGTACATAGCCGGCCGCTGTGGCTGAGAGGTTCGAGGCGTCTCAGTCCGGAACTGCGCTGCTGCTCCGGTCGCAGGTTCGATTCCTGCCTCGGGCATGGATGTGTGTGATGTCCTTAGGTTAGTTAGGTTTAAGTAGTTCTAAGTCTAGGGGACGTCCCATAGCCATTTGTACCATTCTTGTACATATTGTATATTACCTGTCTCTAACTATCGCTTACCGCGACGTTTCTCAGAATGTCAAATATCTCGCACCATTTTACGGTGTCGAAAGCTTTTTCCAGGTCGACAAATTCTATGAAAGTGTCCTGATTTTTCTTTAGTCTTTCTTCCATTATCAACCAAAACGTCAGAATTGCCTCTCTGGTTCAATTTCCTTTCTTAAAGCCAAACTGGTCGTATCGAATACATCCTCAATTTTCTTTTTTCTGTATATTTTTCTTGTCAGTAACTTGGATGCATGAGCTGTTAAGCTGATTGTGCGATTATTCTCACACTTTTCAGCTCTTACAGTCTTCGGAATTATGTGGATGATATTTTTCCGAAAGTCAGATGGTCAGATGGTACGTCGTCAGATGCATACATTCTATAGATCAACGTGAATAGTCGTTTTGTTGCCGTTCCCTCCAATGATTTTAGAAACTCTGATGAAATGTGATCTATTACTTCTGCCTTATTTGATCGTACGTCCTCCAAAGCTCTCTTAAATTCTGATTCTAATACTGGATCACCTACCTTTCCTAAATCGACTCCTGTTTCTTCTATCACATCACACAAATCTTTCCCGTAATAGAATCCTTTAGTGTACTCTTTCCACCTATCCGCTCTCTTTCTGCGTTAAACAGTGTAATTCCCACTGCACTCTTAATGTTACCACTCCCTTTCTTTAATTTCACTGAACATTGTTTGACTAGCCTTTATTCTGAGTCAGTTTTTCGGGGAATCGTTTCTTTTTCTATTTCTTCACATTTTTGATGCAGCCATTTCGACATTTCCCTGCACTTCCTATTGATTCCATTTCTCAACGACTTGTATTTCTGTATGCCGGAATTTTCCTGAACATGTTTGTACTTTCTTCTTTCGTCGATCAACTGAAGTATTTCTTCTATTACAAAGGGTTTATTCGCAGATACCTTCTTTGCACCTATGTTTTTCTTTCCAGCTTCTGTGATTGTCCTTTTTAGAGTTATCCATTTCTCTTCAACTGTACTGCCTAGTGAGTCATTCCTTATTGTTGTATCTATAGCCTTAGAGAACTTCAAGCGTATCTCGTCATTCCTTAGTACATCTGTATCCCACTTCTTTGCGTATTGATTCTTCCTGACTAATGTCTTACGCTTCAGCCTACTCTTCATCACTAATATATTGTGATCTGAGTCTATATCTGCTCCTGGGTACGCCTCACAATCCAGTATCGGATTTCGGAAGCTCTGTCTCACCATGATGTAATCTAAGTGAAATGTTCCCATATCATCCAGCTTTTTGCAAGTATACCTCTTCCTCTTCTGATTCTTGAACAGAGTATTCGGTATTACGAGCTGAAATTTATTACAGAATTCGTATAGTCTTTCTCCTCTCTCAGTCCTTGTCCCAAGCCCTTTTTCTCTTTTAAACTTTTCTACTAGTCCTTCTCCTACAACTACATTGCAGTCCCTCATGACTATTAGATTTTCATCTCTCTTTACGCGATGTATTATCCTTTCAATATCCTCAGTCAGTTTGTCTATCTCTTCATCTTCAGCTTGCTACATCGGCATGTATACCTGAACAATCGTTTTCGGTGTTGGTTTGCTACAGATTCTGATAAGAACAACCCTACCACTGAACTGTTCACAGTAAGGCACTCTCTGCCCTACCCTCTTATTCATAACGAATCGTGCTCCCGTTATACCATTTTCTGCTGCTGCTTATATTACCCGGTACTCATCTGATCAAAAGTCCTTGTCTTCTTTCCATTTCACTTCACTGACCCCTACTATATCTAGATTGAGCCTTTGCATTTCCCTTTTCAGAGTTTCTAGCTTCCCCACCACGTTCAAACCACTGACGCCCCGTGAGGTAGAACATCATCCTTTCGTTGGCTGTTCACCTCCCCCTTCGCAGTCCCCTCCCCGAGATCCGAATGGCGGACTATTCCGGAATCTTTTGCCAATGGAGAGATCTTCCTTACACTTTTTCTATTACTGGCGACAAGTCCCGTCGATACACGTTATGTGACTTTAATGCAGTGGCTTCCATTACCTTCTGCATCCTCATGCAGTTCTTCCGCCTTTAGGGGCACTTTCCCACCCCAAGAGCAAAAGAGTGCCCTGAACCTCTGCCCGCTCCTCCGCCCGTCTTTGATTATGCCGTTGGCAGAATGACGGTGACTTCTTATGCCACCAATGTTGATTATTATACAAAATTTAAGGTGTGGCATGTTTCGACCCGTGAAGGAAGACGTTATGATTATTAATCAAATACGCTACCGCTAGACCATGAGTGCATTTCATCGATTCTCAAAGGTTTACCCTAGAGACCCCTTCCCTGGAGGGCCTCATCACAGCCACTATATGGCCCATGATGATTTGTGAGCGATGATGTTCTCCAGGTGTAAGTATCAATGGGTTCTGGCAATATAACGGCGGCCTCGCAGGGCTCCAGGCGCCATGACTTGAGTTTCTCCACTATCTGGGTACTAGGTCCTCTACAACGAGGATACAAGCACGACCTGCTCCAGCCGCCACAGCAACCATACCTGGATGACACCCATCAGCCAACCCGACGCCAGCTTCTCTTATGGATGGTAATCCATGGCCAACGTCCCCAATCCAATGGATGTTATTGGCAGACGCTCCAGGTTACCGTTTCCTGTAGATGATGACGACAGCGACTCTGACCTCCGTGACTTCGAGATAATCAACCATCTTTCCTTGAGAGGGGGAGGGGGGAAGGGGGAAGAGGGATGCCATGCCAGGTGGGATGAAAGGACAGCACCATGGGTAAGCGAAACACGAGCTCGTAGAGACCACAGTAGAGAGAACCAAAATGATAATTTTTCTGGATGACAGCAGCAACAACGATGTGTTGTCAGTGGAAACTCTGAACGCAGGCGCTGCGACCAGAGGCGCTCGAGTCGGAGACAGGCGGCAGCAACATCACCCCAGGAGGTGCAGCCAGTGCGGATCTATTTGCTTCTGTCCGATCACTTGTTCACAAACAGATCACTCCCTATTCTTCGGCCGGTAAGGTTTTGAAGACGCCAGACGGCCAGAGCCTAGCAGTCGAAGACAACACACCAACCTGAAAACCGTCGCATCACGGAGCCGATCTCGAGCAGTCTACTGTGAAGCAATGCTTTGACTTTGGCCTGACTTGTTGTCGTGGTAGTTTTATTAGACATCCATCTAAAACCAAAGGTTCGTTTCCAAATACAGAGTTTTGTCCATGTGACATTCATTGAACTGGTTTATTTATGGTCAGCCAATACGAACTTTTCACAGACTTCTTACAAGTGGACAGTTCAGGCAATTTACTGGGCCAACAGAAGTTGTTGTGACTTTTCCAGGTGACAATTATTTGCGACTAACGTAGCATTTTGAAGTGTTCAAAAAATGGCTCTGAGCACTATGGGACTCAACTGCTGAGGTCATTAGTCCCCTAGAACTTAGAACTAGTTAAACCTAACTAACCTAAGGACATCACACACATCCATGCCCGAGGCAGGATTCGAACCCGCGACCGTAGCGGTCTCGCGGCTCCAGATTGCAGCGCCAGAACCGCGCGGCCACTTCGGCCGGCTTTGAAGTGTTATTTGACGTTGTTTACAATAAATGTTTACTTGCTGCCCGTCTGCCTGGAATCGAATTCTAACTTACCGAGTCCTAGTGTGGACATATCACACCTCCACTGATACCGTAATGAACTGTTAAAAGCCGTCTGCTATAAACGACTTTCATATTAGTGTTCGTAAGTGCGTTGCCATGCACTTGGGTGAGCCTTTATAGTCAAGTAGTTTTGTTTTTGACTAGGTGGTGCAAAGCATGTCTCTACCGAGTACTTAGAACGTGGAATCGCACCAGTCAGTCATTTCGTTTAGCGCCGAGGTCTGAGTTCGCTAGGGTATCACAGACAGGCGGACAGAGCGCCCTTCTTTTCCGCCTAGATATGTAAACATCTTCTGCCTGCTGTCGACATACAAAGTATAGAAATTTGTCCTGTGATAGTGAAATGGCCATTTAAGAGGGACATTGTCCAGGATTATTGGCGATACGGTTGCTTACTAGAGCTGCACTGGCGTAATTATAATATGTTACGTGATTTTTCATGTTCATTTACAAGACGTACTTTACATTGCATTCCATGTGAGCAATGTAAGTTGTTCGATTCTCAGCTCTGTTGAAATACGTGGGATCTACATCTGCGTTTCATTTGGTCATTGGACTTATCACAGTACTTTCCCACTCATTAAATATTATTACAGAGATTATTATGAATGCGGAATTACTTTTCTTTCTTTTGTAAATGTGTAGTTCTGTACACCCATGTAGTACCCTGGAGGACATTTTTGTGTGTCATTCATGAGCGGTTTTGTCTACTTTCTGAATAATAACTGTGTTTAAATTCAATTTTCTCATGAATTCTCTTCCTCAGTAAGTTATTTTCCAATCCTCCAGTCTTTGACACACGTCTGTATAAATGCTCACTCAAGTTGGTTAATGAAAACGCCACGTTCACATGCAACGTATTTCAAAAATTTGCGTTCAGCAGAAGAAACATTTCTTAAACTGCTTTCGGGAGCAAGATTATTTTCTGGTTTTATTACGCCATTTTCAGCTAACTACAGCGAGTGCGACATACAGTGATCTTCAAGACATATGCTGCAGCGAGGAAAACTTAGAGGTTTGTTTTCAAATGAGTCACTTTTCCCTTCGTTGAGTGTTAGAAAATGTAGTGTGTAGGTAAATCTGACTGTCACGTATCACTTCACTTCTCCAACGAGTGATACATTAACTGTGATAGATTGTAGGAGAACAGTAGAAATTTTGATTGCAATTTATCTTGATTTAACTGACGCTAAATACTTCTTTATTATTCTGCCACGTTTAGAGAGTTGAGTCAGTTCTGCATATTTCACTAAAAGTAGCCAGTATTGTTCATTCGTGTGTCAAATTTCGGACAGAGTGGAATGTTTTCAGAACTTTGAAACCAGAGGCATAACGTTCTACATTTTCATAGGATAAAGTTAGAAGGTAGTGGCTGCTTCCACTATGTAACTAAATTACTTGCCCTTCTGCACAGTGTAATTTTCTGAAAACTACATTTGGACGTATAACTGTTTACGACTCACACTGAATAATGATTAGTTGTAGACACGCTATACAGTCTAACGATTTCAAGGAAGAGGAACATGTGTCAGTGTGTCTGGTCACACGTCTAGTTGGATGTAACGTGGATCCCATATGTGTAAGGACTTTCGATACTAATAAATTTCTGGGCGAAGGCCTCAGGACGCATAAAATTTGGCACAGACCGCAGTTCTGAAGAATTCGTGGCTCATGGTATACGGACTTTGAATGAGTTTTTAAGCTTGCTGTCAGTCTTTCCGTTGTGTATTCAACTTAAAATTGGATCGAGTGAGAATACGTCGGATTTATACATACTTCAAGGTATCATTTTTGGGTTGTCCAAAGCTGCACTTTGTTGAAAATCTGATTGGGAAGTTGATCTGATTTAGAAGTTGTGAATTACTAAAGGGAGTTTGGGAACACTACTGATACGCTCCCACGCAATCATACTTGTAACTATTAGTCACTATATGGAGGTCTATGGTCACCCGTTGACGTCAGCGATCCACGGTTAATCTTGGTGAGCACACATAGTGATGGTGATTATAATAATGATAACTTGGCTTCTGGACAAAGGAATGACTGATATTGGGCCTGGATCGCACGAAGAATAAAATCTTCAGGACTAGTACTTAAACGTCATTCAGATTTTCACAATGTGTTACTATGGATGAATGCTAGGATGATTCCTTAGTAAAATTACCGTCTGTTTTACTTGTTGTAATAGTCCAACTAAGTTTTTGCCCCGAATTTACAGGTTGTGAAGTCCACGTAAATTTACATTTTCACATTCTTTCGTTCTTCCAAGGACACTGAAGGCATTTTGAAAGAAAACTGGTATTCGTTTCCGATTCAATTCATAGACAACATCAACAGTGTAACAAGAGGGGTGATATTTGCTAGCTATAGAGTTGTAAGTTATCATCATGAACAGCATAACTGTTTATTGCATGTGCTGTATTGTTTTGAGGAGAAGAGGTATCGTATTGATGTAACTTGTGCTGTATCATACTGACATTTAAAACTTGTAGGAATATATATTACTTGTCCGGAAATTTTTTTTCCTCTTATTTACACTGGCTGAAAAGATTGCAACACCAAGAAGGAATTTTGCGGTATAACGAAAGTCGGTAGGCGTGTTTTTAGATTTGAAATATGTCTATTCAAATTTCGCGCCAGTCACATGAGAATGGCGCTAGTATCGCCACTATGAAGATGCAAATCAGGTCTGCTTTAAATACACGCTGTAATGGTCGTGAGTGTTAATTACCTTTAAGAAAGGACGTGGTTAGTTGATGTTAGTCGATAAATTACATTTAAGGCGACCAAGACGCCATTATCAACACCTCACTGAGTTTGAACAAAGTCAAGTCGCATGACAGGGCTACGAGAAGCTGGTAGTTCCTTCTGCGATATTACGGGAAGGCTTGAAGGAATGTAGCCACTGTACATGATTGCTGGCAGCAGTGGACACGAGAACGTATGGTCGCAAGAAGATCGGTCTCCGGACGGCACTACCGTCAGGGACGACAGTCGTGTTCGATGTATGACTTTAGTGCATCGCACTGCATCTGCAGCAGCAATTTGAGCTGCAGTTGGCACCACAGTGACACACTGACAGCAAATCTGTTACTTCAAGGACAGCTCCAAGGCAGACGCCCTGTAGCGTGCATTCCACTGACCCTGAACCACCACCATTTTCGACTTCAGTGGTGTCAAGCGAGATCTCATTGGAGGGCAGCATAGAGATCTGTTGTGTTTTCTGATGAAAGCTGGTCCTGCCTTGGTGCCAGTGATGTCCGTGTCGTGGTTATTCCATGCACCCTGACCGCCAATTTGTACCTGATTAGACCATTTGTGCTGCTATTCTCGAACAGCATCCCAGGGGATGTTTTCGAACAGGATAACGCTCATCAGCATAGCGGTGTTGTAAGCCAATATGCTCGACAGAGTGTCGACATGTTGTCTTGGCCTACTCGATCCCTAGATCTGTCTGCAATCGAGCAGATATGGGACATCCACAAACAGTGTTAACTGTTCCTGTACTGACAGACCAAGTGCAACAAGCATGGAATTCCATCCCACAAACTGACATCTTGCACCTGTACGACAGAATGCATACACGTTTTCAAACTTGCATTCAACGTTCTGGCGGTTACACCGCCTGCCACATTTGCAATGGCTTATCTCACGCTTTCATTAATCTGTGACCTTGCACTGTTAATCACTTACATATGTCATCTAGACAAATGTATTCCAGAAATTTCGTGATATTAACTATTTTTTGCTGTTGCAATTATTTCCGTCAGTATATATATGCCGATTCCCATTTTCTATGCCACAGATATAATTCATCATACTTAAAAAACGGTTTTTTTCAGTATTCATTCTTCTGCTATTTTTACTTGATTTACGGAAATGAGTTATTCGTCGACATATTGTACTGCGTATGAGACTCATAGTGAAAATATGTTTGTACATATCCATAATATATATTCAGAAACAAGTAAAATAAATGTCATGTGACTAGGGCCTCCCGTCGGGTAGACTGTTCGCCGGGTGCAAGTCTTTCGATTTGACGCCACTTCGGCGACTTGCGCGTCGATGGGGATGAAATGATGATGATTAGGACAACACAACACCCAGTCCCTGAGCAGAGAGAATCTCCGACCCAGCCAGGAATCGAACCCGGGCCCTTAGGATTGACATTCTGTGGCGCTGACCACTCAGCTACAGGGGGCTGACAGAAGCAAGTGAATGAAAGGAAGTAATCCGCCACACTAACTAAGAGGAGGTACGAGAACTGTTTACATGTTGCTATGTAAACTAATTTCAGGCGGCTGTGACAATCAGAAAAGATTTTCCCGGTTTGTTAATAACTGTATTTAGGTGAGTGAAATGGTCCCTCCGGTAGCCGTGGCTTCAGATATAAGCCTGTCGGCAGCAGCGAGTGGGTGAGCGTGCAGTTAGCAGATAAGCGGGCGGCTGCATCGCGACGCGGCGGGCTGTTCTAAATGCATGGAGAAATTTACACGCCGGGCCTGCGCGGCGCCTGAGGTTTATTTTGCGGACGCGACGGTGGTTTTAATTAAGGCTGGCAGAGCCACAGCTGCAGCCGCCGGCAAAACCTGCCCCCCTCCCCCCTTGCCACCTCCTGGGTTGGCGTCCGCGGCTGCTGCCCCCGCCTAGCGTTCAGGGGATGTGTGCTGGTTCTGTCAGGCCTGCAGCGAACTCTTGATACGTTTTAAAGCAACAATAGTGACAAAATAGGATTTATACTGGGAACTGTACATGATCACTGACGTCGATTCTATGAGATAGGGCAACACGTGCTTGAAGCTGAGACTTTAAAAATTGAAACATAAATCAAAGGTGCCTTGGATACGTCCCTCGGCAATATTACCTACATACTTAGAATGGGTGAACAATGATTGCTGGAAGGACATGATGAACAAATTGTCAATCACCATACCCAGACATGTCGGAAAGGAGACATGTAAACCCAGCTTGCAGGCCAGGGAAGAAACCATCTGTCCACCAATAAGTATCGGCTAGGATTTGGAGAATTCTTGAAAATTTTGTGGAACTGTGGCGGAAAGCTTGAAGTTACGGGACCAATGGACGCATCGGGTAGTGGACTCTGGCAACATTGTTATTTAGCACATGGTTCTCTGAAGTAGGTTTACTACATCTCTTTCAGGCGCAGAAGCACGGCCTAGCGGGCACTGTAAACAAGTGTAGAAACGAGTTTGGAGTGATCAGACGCAGCACAGATCACTAACAGGCTGTGAGAAACACGTACGTTGGAGTTACAACAGTGTCTAACAAGATGTTTGTTGGGACCGGAACTAGAGAAAGCTGACGTTATAATTACTAAGGAATACACCACTCGTCCCTCCCTGAGGGACTACGTCAGAGGCATAAGAAAACGAGTATAAATAAGGAAGCCCAGAGGTACCAGGCAAGTAGTCATGTCGCCATCCTGCCTGCAGCTGGAACTGGAGAGATTGCAATTGTTTAAGTTGCAGGCCGATCATGAGAACCATCTTGCCCGCTGAATCATTCACCAAGCTCCGCAATACGGATTTACCGTAGACATGGCGAGGCGGGTCTGAAATTTGGCGCTGAATGGATGCATGGAGCAGGGTGGGGGGAGGAGGGCAGCAACAAGCCTTCACCCTCCCGCTGACGTCGTACGACAGCTATCATCTGCAAAGGTGGAACTGGGACGCGATCCCGTGGCCTCGTGGGTCCGAAGCTGTCCTCAATCACCGACCAAGCCGCTCTGGATGAGCGACTGAAGCTGCTGAGGCTCTACTACAACGACGGCTGCAGGCCATTACACTTCGGCGCCCTACATAGTGGCCATGAGTAGCGTGTGAGGCAATAGCCACCCATGCTCTGGACAGCAGGCGCGGGGCTTCCGGCTCGGCCGGGCGCGGACAGGAGCCGTTACAACACGGTACGGAGCGGCCGGGTGCCACAGCAGCAAATTCTGCCGCTGGTGTTTGCGCTGACGTCTGGATCAAACAGAGAAACTGTATTCTTTGGCGGAATAAAAGTCAATGCCAAACTTGCCTGTTTATTTCTGCGTGATTCATCCCTCTCCCCCAAACCATACATTTCTGCCATACTTGCGCATTACGAACCCTGAGGCCAAGTGGCCATAAGAATATCATCAACAATGAGAGCCTTGAAGTATGTGGAAAGAATCCTTGCCCCGTTTTCCAAAGAAGACTTGCACATTACGAGGGCATTGTTATGCTGGCATTTGATATCTGCCGTACCCGGGGAAGGGATGCAGCGGCTGTTGTTCAACTCATTGCCAGCACACAGGGATCAGGATCGTGCACTGTATCCACTAGAGCCCCAAACCATTACACTCACCACTTGTCCGCTATGCCAGTCAACAGTCCGCAACATGAGACTTTAGTCACGACCCAAGCATCTGAGACATACGCATCAAGATGGGCTGAACTAGCCTGACAAAATATAATACTGTTAATCTGCAAAAAATGGTTCAAATGGCTCTGAGCACTATGCGACTCAACTTCTGAGGTCATCAGTCGCCTAGAACTTAGAACTAATTAAACCTAACTAACCTAAGGACATCACACACATCCATGCCCGAGGCAGGATTCGAACCTGCGACCGTAGCGGTCACGCGGTTCCAGACTGAAGCGCCTTTAACCGCACGGCCACACCGGCCGGCTGTTAATCTGCACTAAAAATATTACGTTCACATATCCACTGCAGTCTGAAGCATTTTTTGGTTTCTGGAAAAATTCAATTCAGGAATGGACTGCATGCCGCCAGTCAAGCCTCCAGGAGACAGGGTGGAACCATTGCACGCACAACTTCGTGACTGGAGCTGTACCTTTAGTCATGGTGATGCGGGATGAATACGACTGTAGGCCTAAAGTTTTAATTATCACCTAGAAAAATTATTCCTGGCACACACTGGGGTCCCCACACCAAGTAGCACAGAACGTCATTACAGGAACCAGATAATGATCAGTACAGTGTGGTAATTCCAGCACCGGTTTAAGGCCCAAGGGACACAAGCCGACCCTTGGGGCGCCAAGTTGAGAGGTGCTACAACAGTATCATCTACACACATGACCTACCATAATTAGTACCAGCCCCTGGGTCGCCAAGCTGAGAGGAGAGCCCATGTGCAATATTTGTATGCAGTGCACATCGTAAGCAACGTTGAAACTTTGTGCAATCTTTAATGATAAAATTCCTGCAGATGTGCTTGCATATGTAATACTGTGTGGTAGAAGTAATCTCATATATGATGCGTAGTACAGGGTATTAATTGAAGATTTTGAAACAAGATAGATGAAAAATTTTATAGTGTCTGGATGTTGGTTATGCTATCTTTTTGGATTTTTAAAATCGATTAATATTTGGGTGAGAAATAAACAAATATCGATCTATTGTGGAGCTCTGAAGTGTGCTGCAGTTTATATGTCCCACATGCAGGGAAGAACTGACTCGATTGTCCAGATATGAAGGAAAATTCGTATGGTGCTTAAAAACGAGTTTAAGATTTTGCCAGATAGATATTTGAAATGAATTACTCGTTGGGATTATCAATTTTTGAAAAAGTACAGATTAAATTAAGTTGCAATAGATGAAAGAAACTGAAAAATAATAATGAATTTAATGATATCATGAATTTAATGATATCATGTGTGTGATTTTACTGTGACTGAGACTTTTTAATATTATTTTTGGAAGTCAGATCTCAATAGTTTCTTAAATCTCTTGACTTAAAGCCAAATTATTAAAAAATAAAAATATTAAAAATTTATATGTAAAAAACTGTTTTGTAATAAAAGAATTCATTTGCCTTATTTTCTTAAACCGATTTTTTTGGGAAAGGCCAATGTAAGAAAAAAATAAAATAAAAAAAATAAAAAATTTAGCTACTTTTGTATATAACTTTTGATTATGTGAGCTAGAAATAGAATTAGGATAGCAGATCTAAAATTTAAGGTCTGACATTTTATATCTACTTACGTTGTGTCTGAAGAAACGGACACCAGTTTGATCCAGCATCACTATGAATCAAGGCAGAAGGGGAAAGACGTTAGCTGCCAGGAGACATTCATTTATAGCAGTGAGGCGAGTTGAAAATTTGTACTGGACCAAGATTCAAAATTGGGTATCCTGGTTGCTAGTCAGATGTGCTGACCACTACAGCTTCCAGGAACAGTGATCACTGCAACTGCACGGATTACCCTAGCACGCCTCCAGTTAGACTCTAATTCTCAACTCACATCACACACTACTGGTGTATTGCCCCTGCTCACTAGCCTCAATACTCATGGAATCCCGCCAATTCCTGGAAGAGTTCGAGTTTGGTGTGCATCTGCACTGAAGAGATCATTGGCAGTCATCATCTTGATTATATTTGTGTCGTGTCTGTTCTTTGAGACATGTCCGAAAGAACAGACACCACATGTATACAGCTGTGAATCTTTTCAACATCTTGCACAACATTTTCAACATGACAAACGTCACCATCCACTGGGTTCCGTGACTGTTTACAATTATTCAAAGCACTCGCCAAACCGAAACATCAGCGGAAATACTGCAGATGTGTCAGACCAACGGATCACTGACAAATGTTGAGTGTGTCGCTATGATGCAGAGAAAAAACTCAAAGCATATTGAGAGGGTCAGCAGCTGGAATACACAGACATTCTTAAATACCTAGAAGTAATCCTTAACAAATCGCTTAGCATTCAAATCGCTAAGAAAGTACCAAAGAGGAGCAAAGTTTTGAAGAAATTTACTTGCCGTAAGTGGGGTATAAATTACATATACTATTCTCGCAACAACTGCAAGGCCATGTCCAGCAGCCGCTAAATACACTCCTGGAAATGGAAAAAAGAACACATTGACACCGGTGTGTCAGACCCACCATACTTGCTCCGGACACTGCGAGAGGGCTGTACAAGCAATGATCACACGCACGGCACAGCGGACACACCAGGAACCGCGGTGTTGGCCGTCGAATGGCGCTAGCTGCGCAGCATTTGTGCACCGCCGCCGTCAGTGTCAGCCAGTTTGCCGTGGCATACGGAGCTCCATCGCAGTCTTTAACACTGGTAGCATGCCGCGACAGCGTGGACGTGAACCGTATGTGCAGTTGACGGACTTTGAGCGAGGGCGTATAGTGGGCATGCGGGAGGCCGGGTGGACGTACCGCCGAATTGCTCAACACGTGGGGCGTGAGGTCTCCACAGTACATCGATGTTGTCGCCAGTGGTCGGCGGAAGGTGCACGTGCCCGTCGACCTGGGACCGGACCGCAGCGACGCACGGATGCACGCCAAGACCGTAGGATCCTACGCAGTGCCGTAGGGGACCGCACCGCCACTTCCCAGCAAATTAGGGACACTGTTGCTCCTGGGGTATCGGCGAGGACCATTCGCAACCGTCTCCATGAAGCTGGGCTACGGTCCCGCACACCGTTAGGCCGTCTTCCGCTCACGCCCCAACATCGTGCAGCCCGCCTCCAGTGGTGTCGCGATAGGCGTGAATGGAGGGACGAATGGAGACGTGTCGTCTTCAGCGATGAGAGTCGCTTCTGCCTTGGTGCCAATGATGGTCGTATGCGTGTTTGGCGCCGTGCAGGTGAGCGCCCCAATCAGAACTGCATACGACCGAGGCACGCAGGGCCAACACCCGGCATTATGGTGTGGGGAGCGATCTCCTACACTGGCCGTACACCACTGGTGATCGTCGAGGGGACACTGAATAGTGCACGGTACATCCAAACCGTCATCGAACCCATCGTTCTACCATTCCTAGACCGGCAAGGGAACTTGCTGTTCCAACAGGACAATGCACGTGCGCATATATCCCGTGCCACCCAACGTGCTCTAGAAGGTGTAAGTCAACTACCCTGGCCAGCAAGATCTCCGGATCTGTCCCTCATTGAGCATGTTTGGGACTGGATGAAGCGTCGTCTCACGTGGTCTGCACGTCCAGCACGAACGCTGGTCCAACTGAGGCGCCAGGTGGAAATGGCATGGCAAGCCGTTCCACAGGACTACATCCAGCATCTCTACGATCGTCTCCATGGGGGAATAGCAGCCTGCATTGCTGCGAAAGGTGGATATACACTGTACTAGTGCCGACATTGTGCATGCTCTGTTGCCTGTGTCTATGTGCCTGTGGTTCTGTCAGTGTGATCATGTGATGTATCTGACCCCAGGAATGTGTCAATAAAGTTTCCCCTTCCTGGGACAATGAATTCACGGTGTTCTTATTTCAATTTCCAGGAGTGTAGTATGCCTGCCCAGTCTGGAATAAACCTGAACGTATGGGAAATCTGGATATCATCCTGAATGTAACATGGTCTTCAACAACCAGCTGTATGATGCCCACATTTCTTAAGAAACTATAGAGCAGTTTGTTTCTCCTCTCCACGCACGCGAATATCAGTAACAGAATACAAAGAACAGCTCTTACAGACCGTCGATGACAAACATGTTCTGTTCTATGCTGAAAGCTTCGAGTAACATTGAAATACAGAAGAAACGTCATGCGACGAAGAGTCGTTACAAGAGTAAAGAAAAAACTATGAAGGTAGGGGTTACAAGATGACAGCGGCATTTTCTGCGGTTGTGATGGCTGGGAAACTATGCAGCTACTGACGTCGCTCAATACTGGACTGAAAACTTTAGAATAAATGACAGAAAGTTCTCTCAGTCAAAAAAAAAAGTGTAGGAATGAAAGGAATAAAACATGTGAAATAAACGAAGGTCGATCTTCATTGAGGAAGATGGTTTTTTGGGCTGTCGTGATTTGACGACAAAGGATCGTGCTTGTAAGGGCAAACCGCCACATGGACATACCACTCTGCTGCTGACGAGCTGACGGGAGGCTGCCAAGACGATGCGGAACCTGTCCAAGAAGGGAGGGCTGACGACGACGCTCCAGCTCATTCTGCATAAGAAACAGGCACTTATGCTGTTTCAATGAGGTATAAAGTTTTGCCTAATTCTCCATATTGTACTGCATGACACCTAGCAACTTCTTCCTCATTTCGCGGAGGAACCATTGCGTGACAGTCATATCCGAATGAAGACGTGATTTCTACATGGAACGTTTTCCGATCAGCTAAAATGCAGACTTCTAGAATCACTGTCCCCGACAGGTGATTTACCGTTGGGAAAAACGTGTCACACTGAAGAGTGAACATTTAGAGAACAAATGACCCCGTCACCATGTTTCAAGGTCACAGCTTCATGTCTTCAGGTTGATAGTCTGAACCTACGATTACCTCACCTCTCATTGCTGTCACCATGTACCACGGCCATGTGGTTGTGTGCAGTATCAGATTATTCTTGGATGCGCCCCTTCGCTATCCACACACTCGTGAGTTGTCCTTCTCAGGAAAGAAAGCTAACTATCCCACTGTAGGTACAAAGTTGTTACAAAACATGCTTGCCCTGCATTACTCCTTCCCATAGCGGCACTCGCGTGATCTGTGCACTGCAACCCCATTTAAAATCAAAAAGTTCAGATGTGTACACTATACTTACTGTTCGTAAATCACTTCATTACTGCACCCCTTACTTCCGAAACGGTAGAAGATGGACGACTTCACGCTGTTAATGCTTTGTGTCTAATCACTCTAATAATAATAATAACACTGTGCACAGCACTACAGTAGCCTTATGTAGTTACTGCTGTGTCATGGTGTCAATTAAATCATTTATCTGTTTCGAAGAGAGCGTGAAGCTATTTCTGGACTACTGTTGGTACTATCTGCAACTTGGAGATGACATTTTCTTGAGATATTTAGCATTTTTATGTATATGTCTCACTTTTGTTATCAACGATACGACGAAGCATAGCACATATGTATGTAATGGGTAGACTTTGCGAGGAACTTGTAACATCCAACACATTAATGCTACAAACTGAGAACAAGTAATGACTGATAATTTATATAATCAGTGATAGAGTCTAATAAAATTGTGATAATAGCAATAACCTTTTGAAAATAATTTAGTTTATTGACTGAAATAGGATCGCAACATTTAGTTTTTAGCCCTCAGAAAATTTTATTTTACCCCTCAGGAGGTAAACACCCCTGATTGGGAAGGACTGCTCTAGCAGTGTGCTGCGGTACGAGCACGCATGGATTTCATTGTGCATGCCAGCCACTCCAGACGTGTTCCTGCAGACAAACAAATATTAATTACCTAACTTCGTTTCTTCACTGTGATAATTAAAACTTTATGACTACACCTCCTACTGTGGAACATCGTGTTTTGCAGAGAATCATGCCCATCCCTAATGCCTTCAACCTACTTGTTATATATGCACAGTTGTTGCAGAATATGATAACTTACATATCATTGTCTGCTGCTGCAGTGTAGGCGCAACGGTAACGTATTTGAAACATCTGTCTTTGAACTGGTATAGCTGCAGTCTGTTCATCGCGAAACAGAGTAGATTAATTAATGGAAGTTTGTTTCTGCTCCTCCACTTAAAGCTAACAGCGGCGCGCAGAATTAAGGCGTGCCGGGCGGCGCCAAGGCAAACACCAGCGCCGGCTGCGAATCCTGCTGAGAGCGAGGCTTTCATCTCCAGGACCTCTGTGTTTCCTTTTCTCTTGCAAGCCTGTTTCTCCTCGTGTCGTTGATTCCTGCCAATACAATAATCAGCGGTGCAGAACCAAGTGAAGAGCTGCATTTTAGAGGCACGTTTTAAAGAAACAACGGCTCTAACTTGTATTGTCATTTTTAATAATTGTAGATCATGTCTCTTTTTTTCTCTCTCCGGAGACTTACGGCAGGCATATGCGCAGTGGTTCTGTATCGTAGTGCGAAACGTAATGCAATATTAAATACTGCTGCCAATCTCATACACAGAGGAATAAATAATCAACTGGCCTACCAACCAGTTTCCAGTCATTGATAAAACGCCCACACCCTAGAATTTAAAGAGCTTCAGTCATTTGTGGAAAACAGCTGTTTCATTCCAAACACTGTTAGAATCGCTCACCCACTACACATATTAAGAAAGAAAGGAACAAAATTCATGTAACCACGCTTTAAAACAAGTTTTCCAATCGCCATCATGCCTTGTACCCTTTGTAACGTCCCTTAGCAAAAGACATATTTTGTAGTAAAGAGAAAATATTGTGTATCATGTTTTGTTATTGTATGGAATTATGTATTTTTTTATTATTTATTTTAGATAATATCTGTGTCGGCGAGTACTGAAACCGCACAGACGATAAATATCAGCAAAGATAAGAATATACCACTAGTATAAATAATACAGAACGAACATTAATTTCTCTGTCTTCTTCTTGGAGTTACGCGAGTAAGATAGCCTGTGACGTTGCAGTATATGCTAACGTAGTCTTCTTTTGTCATGGTCAACAGATGTACGCCATTACGTACTCATTGTAAAAGGTGTGTATTAGTTAACATATTTGAATGTTTTGAATAGAGTTATTTAATGAAACCTTGCATTATTATTTGTAGTAGCTTGCTTGGAATATTATCCCATCCTTTTAAGACATTTTCAGTTATTTAAATATTATCCGTGGTGCAGAGCTGCGCTAGGAACGAACGAGCCGCTGCCGCGGCGCATTCAAACTGCATTAAAAGAAATCTATCATACCGCAAAGAAGCGGGAAGGTAATAGTGAAATAAAATCATCTCTTTCAGCTTCCGGACTTGCAGAGCAGATCAGCAGATTTTATGATATGTTTTGCAGGTTGACGCGGGCTGCTGATAATATATTGCTAACAGTACAAAAGAGATAATTTACCTTCGTAACATAATAGGAATTTTGCTGTGCTTAGTTCTGGTCTGGCAAACCTTATAGTAAAAACGTATTTTTCTCCGACAATAGTCTCATGTTCTTGTGCTAGTCGTGGTAATTATTGGTGTTTTACTCTTAACAAAAATCCACTGCAAAATTTTGATGCGAACAATCTTCGTGAACTGTAACATCAGTATTCATAACAAAGTAATTTTCATTTTCAATAACTATAAAGTAGGGAAGATATGTTGACTTTTATAGTGAGTTACAGTAACGGAAAATGTTCCTTTAATAGAAAGCCAGATACTGAACAATAAGAATCCAATATATTCTGTTTTGTTGAAAATTAATGATTATAAAGAAATTCAAGGCACAGCATTACTAAAAGGTATTTCGCGGCTCTTTTTGTATATGCGTTGTTACGCAAATAATAATCACAATAATAAAACAAAGCAAAATAATAGAGAAGAGAGTTTAGCGAAGCGAAACCTTTCCTCCCAGGAAACCATTAATCCTTACTGCGGACACAAGGAATTGGTGTCATTCTGTCACACAGAGAAGCCGTAGCATTCATCCCGAAGACATTAAATTTCGAACAACAAAATTATGCACAAACTGAAAAGAAAGGGTTAACCACAGAACAAAGAAGTACAAAGCCCACTTTACAATGTAGAAGTGAAGAACGACAGCAGGACTCCAAGTGATCACATAACGAACTCTGGATATGGATTAAGATGACATGAAAATTCATACTCTGGCAGATCGAAACGAGTGTATTAGATGATTTTTATTTTCATTTATTCTTGATGGGTGGGCCTTTAGTGTAGTGGTTAAATGTGTACCTGGAAACTGAAAGGTTTTTGTGAGCTTCCAAAGCAACGTATTGAAAAAATTTCAATGAAAAACAAAGGAAAAAATTTTATACTTCGAAATAACGATGTGCTCTAATGTCTACTAAAATCGATCTATGTTAATATCTGTTAATTAGCATTTATGCACCTGTAATAGTTTACTTTCAAGTCATTTTCATGCAAATTACACTATAAACTCACAAAATATAATTTCTTTACATTGATTGCAGGATAATTTGGGAGAGAGAAAGTATATGTTACATGACTGTATCCCAAAAATGTAGTTAATGACATATATTCTAAGAATTTCCACCTTGAATGATACAAATTGTAAGAATATCCTGTCTTTTGTAATGTCCGATGGACCACCACAAATCGCTGTGACCTCCTTGTAAGTATTCTCTTTGAATAAAAGTGTCATTTCTGTTCTGCACACTGCGTATTTCTTTCAGTTACCTTCTTTACTACACTAAGGCATTTGTTTGTATGTATGATCCAAGCTTCATCAAGTTATGTTTCTTGGCACTGACACATCATTCGAAAATTACTTTCATCCTCAAGCTTTGCACACCAGCGTATAAACAATAACACCACTGAACACGAAAATTAGGTTCTGTGTACTTGCAAAAATGAACATGCGAACCTCGAACAACACTGTCACACTTATTATATTCACAAGTCTTCTTGTATCAGAATCGAGTGATCACGTTGAATAGAATAGAATAGAATCTTTATTTGCCTTTCAGTATGTTTTCCATTGACAACGTCAGTCTGTTCAATAGATTTTTTTAAAAAATTACAATAATTATTATTGTACATAATTGTGCTTGTGCAGGGCAAGCAGATACCCATGCTAAACTAATACTGATAATACAACAATTATTCATTCACAATAGTAATAATAATAATAATAATAATAATAATACATCATAACAGTTAAATATACAATAATATCAAGATATATTTATGGTACATCTTACATATCAATGTAAAAGTGTTTGTTGATACATTACTGTCACAAACATGTAGGTATAATTCATATGGCAGTTTTTTGTTTCATGTAGCTTATCTCTTTTGTGTCACTGTTTACAAACTCGCAAGTGAGTAAGATGGCGTACATTTGAGCCACATTTCTATTGTTTGCTTAAAGTTATTCATCGGTAGTTCGCTCACAGCATTTGAGAGTTTGTTATAAAATTTCAAGCTAAGGCGTTTATGGCTCTTTTGTGTTAATGTCAGCCTTGTGTATGGTAGGTCTATTTTACTATTATTTCGAGTATTATGAACATGCACTTCAGATCTTAAATTAAAGTTCTTTATGTTCTCTTTAGCATATATTAAACAATTATAAATGTATATACTAGGTAGTGTCATTATCTTTAGTTTTTTAAAATGATTTTTGCAACTTTGTCTTGGTGCTAGTCCTAAAATGCACCTAACTGCTTTCTTCTGCCACTTGAAGATGGTACTTGAACCCACTCAAAGAAATATGCCATATTGCAGTTGTGAATGGAAAAAAGCAAAATATGAGGAGATTAGCAGATTTTTACTGATAACGTGTCTCAGCTTGTGTAATAGCAAGAGAGTTTGAGCAAGTTTGCCACATAGATAATTTGTGTGTCTGTCCCATGTAAGTTTTTGATCTATATGTAAACCTAGTAAATTGACGTTATTTGTATTCTGTTCAATTGGTTTCAGGGTGAAGTAAATTTCTTCAGTTTTCAATTTGTTTATTGATAAAAGGTTGGCTCTGCACCAGTCCCTGCTCATTTGAGTTACTACTTTGTTGTATTCTATGACATCTTGCAGATTTTCTCCATCTGTTATTAGTGTCATATCATCAGCACACAGTACATTGTTGCATGGCATATAATTTGAGAAGTCATTGATGTAAACAATGAACAGGAAAGGGCCAGGCACTGAGCGTTGTGGAATTCCTCTCTTTACTTTCATGGGTGTTGGCTTTTGATAGTTTGTTTTTACTAATTGTACCCTATTGCTTAAGTATAATTGAAAAAATCTGTAATGGTTTATCTACAATACCATAATGTTCTAGCAAGTTGGTGTATTTACAGCTACATTTGGAATATGGAAATTGGGAGACCAGCAGACCAGCAGTAGAATTCTTCTTTTGCAGAGACACACTCAAACCATAGTACACCCATCATCTGATTAAGAATATCACTTAAATTGTAGAAATAATTCTCAATAAGCATTTTTTCACCTATGCTCTGCAATCCCTAACCTCCTCCAATCTGTTGTTGTGTACTAGCAGTCTGTTTTAAAGTATAGCAATAATGTGGCTCACATGTCTAAGTACAAGCTGTTCTTGCTCGCATACTGAGGAATCCATAGGTCCATGTATTGTAGCTGTGATGAAGACTGTTAGTTTGTAGATATTCACGTTTGGCGTCGATCGAAAATACATGTTTGTATGTGGATGGTATTGTAATCTTGGAGAAGTAATATAAATGTTATTAAAATGATTTACATTTCTTCTTCTTTTCAAAGTTGTACACAAAACTTGCTGTTCTTCAAATATCCCACCTCTTTCACATACCTACATATGACAAATGATGTCTAGAAGTGTTTTTTCTACAGAGAGTTTGTTAAGAATTGTATGTGGGATAGAGAGAACATTTGTTTTTTGTTATAATGTTTCTTTGTTGTGAGACCATAGCTATTTCGGTAATCATACAGCTCTTAATTTAGAGCCCTCAGAAAAGTGATAACTTTTTTTCATGCTTATTTGAAATGAAAAGCCACTTCAATCCTCTTTAAGTAACATAAATAAACTTTTCCAATTATAATAAATGAATGGTGACTAGTCCTAGATGATTCCGAAACGTCTATTACATTTTTTTTCCTATAAGCTATGGCCTGTGACCTCCGACAGACTCATTTACATCATCTGATTATAGATTCAGACGGTAATACCTGTTAAGATACACATGTTTCAGTCGCTACTACAAATATATACATCATTTGTGGAACAGCACTCTCTGCCTTCATTTTACCATGATAGTCATAAAAATTTAAGTGTTATGTTTTCAGTTTAGACAGAGTTTTGAAACGCTGTTTTTGATGAAAAAGGAAAAGTTTACTAATGTAGTCAAATATTGTTTCCTTATACCGATAAAATTGAATATTGTTACCTGTCAAAGCGTTGCACGAGTTTTTGAACAGAGTGAGCAGATCGAAAATAATAATAACCGTTTGGTTATTTACAAGCAAATGAAATAAACTGTGCTTTGAAAAATTTGCTTCACGCTGTTTTTTACAAACCTTCTGGTTTGTTGCCTTCTGATCGAATACGCTACATCCAACTTTTAATCCAATATTCTGAAGTTCACTTATGATGTGTTTTGACATGGTCATGGTGAAAACACGCTGCAGTTAAGTAACACACAATATCCTATTTCAATGTTCTGTGAATGGCTTTCATCATAAAAACTAATTCGTGATTAGCAGCTGCAGGTTGTCGTCTTAAGTGACCTAAATCCTGATAGGCATAGACCATCTGTTTGTGTACCTTGTAATACATACATACCATCATCCAGAGGCACTTCTTCAAAGGGTAAAACATAATACTTATCATTTTCACGAATATGGCTAAATTCCATTGCTAAGGTGTTTAAAAAGCAGGATTAAGTCATGTATTAAGTAGTTTGAAGGACAATACTGACTTGAGGAAATAGAGAGAGAGAGAGAAGGGAGACGTACACAATCTGGGACAACGCTTATAAATGGATAAAGCAAATGCCTTGTCTTGTACAGACCACTGCACTGTTGTAGAGAGTTTACTGGTATTCCTTAACTGGTCGTCGCGCACAAAACCAATATGTTCCAAAAAGCTGCACGCGAAAACGCGATTTATCAGATGATCGTAGCTCGGATTCTGTCGAGTACAGAGACAAATCGTAAGGTGTTTTGGATAGACCTCGTCCTAGCGACTGTTTGTATATGTATCGGAAGAACAAGAATTTTGTAGCTATCCTACACTACAGGGTCAAAATTTAAACGTTACACACTTCCTCCAGTCCAGGCAAACTGGTTGGCTCTTCTGAGGTTTGGTCTACGCTGCTTATAAAATCACCTTTTGTTCATGGCCGATTCCTGAGAACACTCCGAAGAATCCCGATTTTTGGGTACGAAAAGTACCAATTTGCGAGGATGGCCACTTCCGTAATTTCTGTTCCTGGCAGATCGTCGTAATGTTTACCATATTTTCTTAAGATAATCCTCTCGCGGAAATTCGAAATATTTTTTGCTGTCATCATCTGTTATCCAGATAAAGAGATTCAAAGTTACTGTACTCATGCAGAAAGCCATAAAAATTATTTTTAGCCCTTTTTGCACAATGGTGTGTAGTTATCTAAATAACTAACCACATAAAATTGCTCAAATTTTAAATGTAGATTTTGGACATACATCTAGAAACGTCCTTTTCGCGTTATCGAAAATGTGTATGCGTTATCAAAGATAACCCAAAAAAACCACGATTTTTGGGTACGAAAAGTAACAATTTTGGGGTTGTCTACTTCTGCAACTTATACTGATGACAAATCGTCCAACTTTTTATCATATAATATTAAAACGATGTTTCCAAAGAATCTTAAAATTTTTGAGGTAGGACTATCCGTTACCAAGAGCCACAGGTTCAAATTTACTGTACTTATGCACGTAATATCCGGTCTGAGGCGTAAATGTAGTTTTAATTGACGTAGTGAACGCATGGTAAGGGTTCTAGGGTCATCGCAAAGGTTTTGAGATAACAAGCTATGTTTCAGTCAGCATTATTTCACCAATAATGATTTATGACACGTTGTCTCTGTATAGTGGTCACTTCACTTCTATACACACATCCCCAAAGTGGTGCTGCAGTGACAAAAAATGGGCTAAAAAGATTCTTAACGTGCCAGAAAAGAACTTAAAATGACTGCTAAAAATAATACAAAATTGAAGAGACCGCAAATTCAGTCTGATATTGCTAATAACATTTGTACTCTTTTAAGATACAAACCATTTCATTGAATTTCGATCGATCAGCAATGTGTCCAGAAAAAAAAGTAAAGCAAACGATTCTGTGTTAACTTTATATTATGCTTCATTATTTGTTGTGTACACGTGTCAAAAAATGTAAATGTGTCGAAGTATGTAAATAATCAAAACTACACTGACCTATAGAATTCTTTTTGTATAAGAGGCACACCCTGCTGTAAGAGGGAAAAGAAGAGAACCAGTGAAAAAATCCTTGTGTCCGAGCACTATAAAGGCGAGTGTCTCTCTCTTTAAAAGACTGACAGAAAAGTGGCCAGCCAGCTGCCTCAGTCCTCATCGCCAAAAATTTTGGAGTGCGAACATATTCGCTCTCTTTTTCACACACAACATTCTAAATCCGCGGCGCCCATACAGCACAGATGTACGTCGACGACGGTCTACTCTCCGTTTTGTTGCCCTTCATGGCAAGGCAACCTAGGCTTACATTTTAGCAAGATAATGTCCGACCACACGCGGCCGGGGTTTCCATTGCTTGTCTTCGTGATTGCCAAGCCCTACCTTGGCTAGCAAGGTCTGCAGATCTCCCTCAACTAAGAACGTTTGGAACAGAATGTGGCACAATATTCCTGAGGAGGATATGCAAGAACTCTGTCAATCAATGCCAAACCGAAGAACTACCTACGCAAGGGCCGCAGGTGGACCAACACGTTACTGAATTTCTCAATTTGTGAAGCTATTTCTTTTGAACAAATCATCCAATTTTTCTGAAGCTGTAATCATTTGTTTATCTGTACATGTACATTACATCAACCGATTTCCGTCCTATTCGGGTAATTCCTTCGTAGTGTGTCGTCTCTCTTGTCTTAAGGCGTGTATTTTGACCTCCATAAATCGCTGTGCATAAGAAGCTGCTCTCGCCATCATCTGTGTGCTGTAAAATTAGGTGGTTTGCTCTTGCAAGATCTTGGAGTCTGCAATGTATCCTACTTCATATGCATTTATATTTGCATGTGACGCTGAAGTGGAAACATACTTAACAGTATTACTATTACAATTACTACTACTACTACTACTACTACTACTACTACTCTACTACTGGCATAACACTAGCTCCATATGCTTCGGAATAACTCCAGGAGTTAACCAGGAGCGAGAGATTTTACAAAATCTGCTCGTCAAAAATGATTTTTGCACACATAACAACAACTATGGTTGTATACTGTGAATCAATTTCCGCGTTTTTAATGTCTCACTTACTGAAGCAGCTGCGAATTTATAGACATACTTATTCTGATGTTTAGGTTAAGAGCTCAGGCCTAAAGAATAATCACGTCTGCATACAGAGAACTTACATGAGAACTTGAACCGCTAACTCGATTTTTTTATGCGTCTGTGCTCCACTATCACTGCTCTAGAATTTCCTTCAAACCATTAATTCTGTTAGGAAAAGAAAAAATGTTGATTCAGTCCACATGGACTACAGATTAATTTCAAGGTTACCTCTTCTACAGGGTGTTGCAAAAAGGTACGGCCAAACTTTCAGGAATCATTCCTCACACACAAAGAAAGAAAGTATATTACGTGGACATGTGTCCGGAAACGCTTACTTTCCATGTTAGAGCTTATTTTAGTACTTCTCTTCAAATCACATTAATCATGGAAAGAAAACACACAGCAACAGAACGTACCAGCGTGACTTCAAACACTTTGTTACAGGAAACGTTCAAAATGTCCTCCGTTAGCGAGGATACATGCATCCACCCTCCGTCGCATGCAGCCCTGGAGAATGGCGTATTGTATCACAACCGTCCACAATACGAGCACGAATAGTCTCTACATTTGGTACCGGGGTTGCGTAGACAAGAGCTTTCAAATGCCCCCATAAATGAAAGTCAAGAGGGTTGAGGTCAGGAGAGCGTGGAGGCCATGGAATTGGTCCGCCTCTACCAATCCATCGGTCACCGAACCTGTTGTTGAGAAGCGTACGAACACTTCGACTGAAATGTGCAGGATCTCCATCGTGCACGAACTACATGTTGTGTCGTACTTGTAAAGGCACATGTTCTAGCAGCACAGGTAGAGTATCCCGTATGAAATCATGCTAACGTGCTCCATTGAGCGTAGGTGGAAGAACATACTGACGAAACTAAAATGAGCTCTAACATGGAAATTAAGCGTTTCCGGACGGATGTCCACATAACATCTTTTCTTTATTTGTGTGTGAGGAATGTTTCCTGAAAGTTTGGCCGTACCTTTTGGTAACACCCTGTATATAACTCAGGAATGCCAAGTAATAGTCCATCTACTTCCAGAAGATTATCAGATCGTACCACCAGCTGGGACCACGAGTCACTAGTATCTAGCATAGGTGCCGATGATCTCCTCCAGAAACAAAACAGGATTAGAATCGAAAACCAAAAAGGAGGACTACACAAAACCACCATACTTCAAAACCTCCTGACAAATTACAGTTCTGTGCTGGACCAGGAGTCGAATCTAGGACATTTGCTTTTCGCGGCCAAGTCTTCTACGAATCGAAGAACTAGTCACGACCGGCCCTCACAATTTTAATTCTGGAAAGCACATTTCAAGTAGGTGCTGGAACAAAAGGAATTTATTGTCTTCTATTTAGATCTCACCACACCCTCCAGACAGCTCGCTATGAGGCCTCTTCCTACTGAAAACTATCACGCCCACTAAACTGCAGCACTCATTTTGAAAGCCGGCGTTTGATTAAGCGTTCTCCCAAGACCGCGCACGGGGATCAATTTTCGAACTCTTCCGCCTCTACCAACTTTTGAAACCCGCTCCGCAATAACACCACCGCCAAGAGGGCTCAAAACTTGTCTCTTGCAACCAACGAGGGCTGCCTGTTGACCTTCCAATTTCGCAAGATCAAAACCCCTCCTCTAGACGGAATTTTATTAGTTCTTACATTGATTATGTGTTCTAGCTAATAGTCATCATCAGATCAAATATTTTAAAATAATTAGTCAATTTCACTGGCTATTGAGGTCCGTAGCTGTGGATTGTATCTTAATTAACACAGCAACCAGTCACTTTGATACGTAGTTTTATTTAAGCTAACACGCGTTTCGGGCTTTCCTCCTGTACAATTAGCAGAATACATATTCGATTCTTCAGTTAGTACATAGTTACAACGTCGACAGAAAATTGGATGCTGCAGCTGCCCTGTGCAAGTAACGATTTTGTGTATTTACGACATGTTGCTATTTAGGTGTACTTACTTTCTACTCTGATTGTTGTCATTCCGATTTCTGTGTTTACAGATGTGCAAAAACACTTTTTAATGCAATTTTGCATAAAACAACACATTTTCCGCCATTTTTCCGACTGACATCTTCGTGCACATCCGAAAAATGAATACGGTCGAAGTTTATATTTTGCTAACAGGTTCTGCAATAGCCAAAGTTATATTTCACTTACAGATTCTGTATGACTAACAAGAATGAATGTGCTGAATACTCGATATGGCTATTAAATAAGTGCATTAGTCACTGTTTAATTAATTATATGGTGTATTACAAAAATAAATATAATTTAGTACCTTTTATATAGAACAATTATACTATATTTTTATTTTTTCTCACAGTTGAAATGACATTTATAAACAATAACAACAGAACGGTATATTTACATTATGTAGAGATCAGGGTTTTTCATGGATGTACTTCGTATGGTTGTACGAGCAAATTATGCAAATTTCTTAGAAAAATTCTATTTGAACATTCTGAGGAACTAGTTCCAGAATAAATTTTTACACAAATAAAGCCATCCATAATGTTAAGAATAACAGTAAACCATACAGCCGATCAGGAATGTTTGAACTTAACTGCAGCGTATATACATTACCTGACAGGAAGAAATTTCAACATATGATTCCAGGAATACAAGAATGCCCTTTGTTCAAAAAACTTAAGCAAGTCCACATCTGATCTGCATGTAGTTGAAGATGAACGCCAAATGACAGATGTAGCTCACAACTTAAAAGTACTCCACCTGGTCAACAAAAGATAAAGAATTAACTTACGTGAAGAAATCGAAATTTATTCTCACAAATGTGTATCGTAAACTGACATCCTAAATGACCAAACAGAATTACGAAACAAAATTTTTCTTAGGAATTTCGGCAACTTGCTCATACAACCACACACAAAGTACAGCCATGAAGAAACATCATCCAGTGTGAGCCCATCCAATGCATAAAACAGATCTCTGTAAAGTACATCTGTTGTTGTGTCATTATTGTTCATATATGTCATTCCAACTGTGAAAAAAATAAAAATGTAGTATTAATTCTTCTGTATAAAATGTACTATATTTTTTATTTTCACAATATTCCACATAATCTAATTAAAGAGTCACTTTACATTTATTTAATAACTGTATAGAGTACACAGCACATTCATGCTAAACGATTTGAGTTGATTTTAGTCATACAGAACCTGTAAGCAAAATATAACTTTGACCATAGCAGAAGCTGTAAGCAAAATATAATCTTTGACCATATGTATTTTTCGTCTGCAGACAAAGATAACAGTCGCCAACATGGCGGGATGTTTTATGCAAAACAGTATTAAAAAAGTGTTTGTACCACATCCATAAACGCAACAATCGGAATATCAACAATCAGAATAGGAATAAGTACACCTAAATGGCAATGTATTGTAAGTATTCAACTCCGAAGTACAGTAGCGAAACAAAACTTAGTTTCCTAAGGAATTTGGATGGTTTGCTCATACAACCGTATGAAGCACAGCCATGAGAAAATCTAATCCAAAGTGGCTCCATTCAGTACATAAAACAGCTATACATAATGTTAATCTATTGTTGTGTTTTTATTGTTTATAAATGTCATTTCAGCTGTGAGAAAAAATAAGGATATAATTGTTCAATATAAAATATACTATATTATAATATTCCATATAACTGATTAAACAGTCACTAATGCACTTATTTAAAACCATATAGAGTACTCAGTACATTCATGCTAAACAATTTCAATTCTTTTTAGTTATACAGAATCTGTAAGCAAAGTATTACTTTGTAGGTAGTGGGTAGCGGGCATGATAATTACGAAGATAAATAATCATTCGCACTCCCATCACTTACTATGAATACTTTTACTCTCGCAGCGTATACTCAATGCGTGTAGCATACGGCGCGTACTACAAAGACACAGTTGTCCTTGCTTTGGTAAGGAAACGATATTATTGGGGGGGGGATAGAGCCAGTGTAAGTTCGATCATAGCACAACCTGTACGCAATATATAAACTTTGATCATATGGATTCTTCGGCTGTAATCAAAGATGTCAGTCGCCAACATGGCGGATACTAGGCTGTTTCATGCAAAATAGGATTAAAAAAGTGTTTGTGCCACACCATAAACGCAGCAACAAATGGCTCTAATCACTATGGGACGTGATATCTGAGGTTATCAGTCCCCTATACTTAGAACTACTTAAACCTAACTAGCCTAAAGACATCACATACATCCATGCCCGAGGCAGGATTCGAACCTGCGACCGTAGCAGCAGCGCGTTTCCACACTGAAATGCATAGAACCACTCGACCACAGCGGCCGGCAAACGCAGTGACGGGAATAACAACAATCAGAGTAGAAAGTAAGTACACCTAAACAGCAGTACATCGTAAATATACAACTCGAGGAAGTGCAGTAGCTAAACAAAACTGTTAGTTTGCACATAGCAGCTGCAGCATCCAATTTGTTGTTGATGTTTATTTTATTTATTTACACGTCAAGTTCCGTAGGACCAAATTGAGGAGCAAATCTTCAAGGTCATGGAACGTGTCAGTACATGAAATCACAACATAAAGGTAATAACTGATAAAAATGAAATCGTTATGAACCCGAAAAAAGTCAGTCCATAAGTTTAAGTAAACGCAATCAACAATACAACTAGAATCAGCTTAATTTTTTAAGGAACTCGTCGATAGAATAGAACGAGTGACACATGAGGAAACTCTTCAGTTTCGATTTGAAAGCGCGTGGATTACTGCTAAGATTTTTGAATTCGAGTGGTAGCTTATTGAAAATGGCTGCAGCAGTATACTGCACACCTTTCTGCACAAGGGTTAAGGAAGTCCGATCCAAATGCATGTTTGATTTCTGCCAAATATTAACTGAGTGAAAGCTGCTTATTCCTCAGAATAAGCTAATATTGTTAACAAGAAATGACAGAAAGGAATATATGTACATAGATGCCAATGTCAAAGTACCTGTGAACAGGGGTTCGCAAACTTACACCGCCTATTGCCCGAACTACCCATTTCTGAGCCCAAAATACTTTCAGAATGGGAAGAGGTACCCCAAAATATAATACCATACGACAAAAGCGAATGAAAATAAGCGAAGTAGACTAATTTTCATGTCGAACGATCACTCACTTCAGATATCATTCGAATAGTAAAAATGGCAGCATTAAGTCTTTGAACAAGATCCTGAATGTGGGCTTTCCACGACAATTTACTATCTATCTGAGCATCTAGAAATTTGAACTGTTCAGTTTCACTAACCATATGCCCAGTCTGTGAAATTAAAACGTCAGGTTTTGTTGAATTGTGTGTTAGAATCTGTAACAACTGAGTCTTACTGTGATTTAGCATTAGTTTATTTTCTGTAAGCCATGAACTTGGGTCAGGAACTGCAATATGTGAAACTGAGCCAATGTTGCACACAACATCCTTTACTACCAAGCTAGTGTCATCAGCAAACAGAAATATTTTAGAGTTACCCGTAATACTAGAGGACATATCATTTATGTAAATAAGGAACAGGAGTGGCTCCAGCACTGATCCCTGGGGCACCCCCTCGCCCCCCCCCCCCCACTTGACTGTACCCCACTCAGACCCCAAATCACAGCCATTCTCAACATTGTGAATAATGACCTTTTGCTGCCTGTTGCTAAAGTAAGAGGTGAACCAATTGTAAGCTGCTCCCCATATTCTGTAATGGTCCAACTCCTGGAGCATTATTTTGTTATCAACACAATCAAATGCCTTAGTTAAATCAAAAATTTTGCCTAGCATTCGAAACCTTTTGTTTAACCCATCCAGTACTTCACACAGAAAAGAGAATAAAGCATTTTCAGTTGTTAAACGACTTCTATAGCCGAACTGTACATTTGATATAAAATGCTCACTTATCCTTAAATACAGAGCCTTTTCAATAACTTTAGCAAACAGTGATGCCACAGAAATAGGTCTAAAATCGTCTATATTATCCCTTTCTCCCTTTTTATAAAGTGGCTTTACTACTACTTTAATCGTTCAGGAAACTGACCATTGCTAACGGAAAAATTACAAATATGGCTAAATACAGGGCTAACATGTGCAGCACAGCACTTTAATATTCTGTTAGGCACTCCATCATAACCATGAGAGTCCTTAGTCTTCAGTGATTTTATTATTGACTCCCTCTTGTCCCTATCATAGAGGAGTATTTCAGACATCAATCTCAGAAAGGCATTTGCTGAGAAAGTTATATGATTCCCCGTAGATTTGTATTTAATTCACCAGCAATGCTCAGAAAATGATTGTTAAATACCGTACATATATTTGATTTATCAGTAACAGAAATATTTTTACTGCGAACTGACTTTATATCATCGACCCTGCGCTGCTGACCACACACTTCCTTTGCAACTGACCATACAGTTTTAATTTTATCCTGTGAATTAGCTATTCTATTTGCACATCACACACTCTTTGCCTTCCTAATAACATTATAAGCACCTTACAATACTGTTTGTAATGGGCTACTGGAGCTTGATTGTGGATACTTCTAACATATTGATATAAGTCCCACTTTGTTCTACATGATATCCATATCCCACAAGTCATCCACCTGGGCTGCCTATTACTGCTAGTACCCCATTTGGAATGCTCTAATGGAAAGCAACTCTCAAAGAGCATGAAAAATGTGTTAAGGGAAGCATTATATTTATCTTCTAATAATTTCCGGGTATGCAGCCGGATCCCGTCGACATTCTGCCACAACTCGGCTATGCTGCGCATGTCAACACCTGACGCATGCGCTGTAGGATGCCAGTATATTTCACATGCGCGAGATTCGGCATAAATACCGCGACTGCACCTGGGCTCTTCAGTAGTTGTGTACTCACCTGATGATGGCCGGACGTCTCTGGGCCGAAATATCGTGGCAGAATGTCGACGGGATCCGGCTGCATACCCGGAAATTATTAGAAGAAGAAATACGTCGGGAAAATTTCAGAAGTCACATTATATTTATCATCTATGTTATCGGCACTATAAATACGCTGCCAATCTTGTTACTTGACGAGGTTTAAAAAACTCTCTATTGCTGTTGGATTATCTTTCCTACATAGTTTGTAACTGAATGTGACATTTGTTTGAGTACTAAATCCTTTTAGCGTTAAAATTTATGCATCATGGTCTGAAACACCATTCACCCTTTTGCTAACAGAATGCCCATTTAGTAATGAAGAATGTATAAAAATATTGTCTATGGCTGTGTTACTGTTCCCTGCACCCTAGTTGGAAAAAAACACAGTATGCATTACATCATATGAATTTATGAGATCTACCAACATCGTTTTTCTTGCACCATCAAATACAAAATTTATATTGAAGTCAGTACATATAACTAATTTCTGGTACTTCCTATAAAGTGAATCAAGAACCCTCTCTAGCTTGAGCAGAAATGCTCTGAAGTCAGAGTTAGGGGACCTATAAACAACAACCAGAAGTTTAGTTTCACTAAATTCAACAGCCCGTGCACAACATTCAAATATCTGTTCAGTGCAGTGCCGTGATATGTCTATGGGCTCGACTGGAATATTGTTTTTCTACATACATAGCCACTCCCCCACTCTGCAAGGAACTACTCGAAAAACAGCCAACTGGTCAGTATCCTAGTAAAGGAAGCCTCTGAATTTTCAAATTATTTAAGTGGTGTTCTGATATACCAATAATTTCAGAGTCAACATCTATAAGCAGCTCACTAACTTTATCTCTCATACCTCTTATATTCTGATGAAATATGCTAATTCCTTCTCTACTTGGAAACATTACATCCTCTGAAGGGGAGCCATTAGTTAGAGGGACTTCCTTAAAGTAGGTATACGTATCAGCTAACTTCAATCTAAAAAACATGCAGCTCTAACACCAATTACTACAGAAATTTTTCCGTGAGTGATACCACCACCACCACCCACTACACTGTCACCTACAAGCTTTGCCAGCTTCCCCTTCCCATACCTATTGAGGTGCAGACCATACCTAGTGAATCCCGATCTCCTGATGGACCCAACTGGCACTACTGAGATTTCACCCATGCCCTCTGCCATCAGCGCTCTCTCCATCTCCATGTTAACATGCCTAACAGCCGCTTTAAGATGAGACCGATCATGACACTGAAACAGTTGGACGAAATGCACATTGGTGCCACTAGTTTGAGTAGATATCTTTACCAGGTCACCACCTACTGCATATTTCCCTTCCCTATCAAGACTGTTCCCTGCTCCATCCCTTATCAGTACCTGATCCTCCTATGTAAAATTCCTACATAACTCCCCTATGCTGTCAATCACTTGAGCCAACCCTGCACTAGGCTTCACAATGCTGGTGACCTGTGACCTGGTACTCACTGTCCAACACTTCCTGCAACTCTGGCCCACACCTCTACCGTGTGAAATACCTAACAGCAGAACCTTCTTCTTTCTGTTAGATTTTGCAACTGACCTAGGCCTCCTAACTGCTGAGGACTGCTGCATGTTCCCTACATCTACAGCTACACGTGGCGCCTCTCCACTTATCTCTGACAGTTTGTCAAATCTATTGCATATACGCGAAGTATAACTGTCTGAATACCTTCTATTCGTAGCTGCCTTCTTTCAAACTGCCAGTTCCCATTCCCCACCATCCTCAACCTATCTAGTGCCTGCTTTGCGGGCTGCAACTGCACCTGAAGTGCACATATATTACGCTCCTGCGGCTCTATTAACTTAGTTCTACTACATATTCTGCATTCCCAGGAGAGGATCTCGCTAGAATACACACTGGCTTCCCCACTGCATCGCCCCCCCCCCCCCCCATGAAAATACTCTGAACAAGTCCCACACCGTAACCCACTACTCACAAACCTACGACAGAGCCCCACACTTTTCACTCATGGGAAAATTTTACAGTTACTGAGAAAAACTATACGTCTACGCCGGTCGAGGTGGTCTAGCGGTTCTAGGCGCTCAGTCTGGAACCGCGCGACTGCTACGGTCGCAGGTTCGAATCCTGCCTCGGGCATGGATGTGTGTGATGTCCTTAGGTTAGTTAGGTTTAAGTAGTTCTAAGTTCTAGGGGACTGATGACCTTAGATGTTAAGTCCCATAGTGCTCAGAGCCATTTTTTTTATGCGTCTACGTTACCAAAGTTGAGTTACACGAGTAGAACGATTTATAGAACTAACAACAGTGGACTCGAAATTCTCTGTCTACTAAGAAAGCAACTACTTGTATTAATACCAATATCAAGAAAACTTCACAAAATTATTAGCTAAAACAAAAAATTCAAACTGGCGCTGGAACACTCAACGAAGTTAAAACACTGAATGAAAATTTTACTGAAATATTTCGCTAGAAACAATAAGATACGTCAGCTGAAAACTAAAGCACGAAATTTACTAAACGACTTCAACGCACAGAAAACTCTAGAAAAAACAGCGAGCTAACGTTCCCAAAAGTTTATTAAATCGTTATTTCGCCACAAACAGCACGAAACACTGCTGAAAATTATTAAATTTAATAACTGTCTAACAGCGCACAAATAAGTTTGTCAGTACTTAGCTTAAGACCGCTACAGCTGCACTGCACGCCGCAAAATGTAAACACACTACTGAGGCGTGAGGCTTAGATGAACAACGTAATAACACTCATGAATAACAGACCACTGGAATCAAAAACACATGAAGAAAAACTGAGATTAATGAAAATCCACTAATAAGTTACTTTTACTAACTGAAGACTCTGTATTATGCTAACTGAATATGAGCGAAAGCCCGAAATGCGTATTAGATTAAATAAAAATACATAACAATGTGGCTGGTGGCCATATTTATTAAAATGACCAATGCCCGCCCGGTTAGCCGTGAGGTCTAACCCGCTGCTTTCCGGTCGGGAAGGCGTGCCGGTCACCGGCACGAATCCGCCCGGCGGGTTAGTGTCGAGGTCCGGTGAGCCGGCCAGCGTGTGGATGGTTTTTAAGGCGGTTTTCCACCTGCCTCGGCGAATGCGAGCTGGTTCCCCTTATTCCGCCTCAGTTACACTATGTCGGCGATTGCTGCACAAACACTTTCTCCACGTACGCGTACACCATAATTACATTACTCTACCACACAAAAATTGGGGTTACACTCGTCTGTTGTGAGACGTTCCCAGGAGGTTCCACTGGGTGCCGAATCGCACAATAACCCTGGGTTCGGTGTGGGGCGGCGGTGGGGTGAGTGGACTGCTGTAACCTGTTGTGGGGTTGTGAACCATTGAGGGCTACGGCGGGGACGAAGCCTCTCCGTCGTTTCTAGGTCCCCAGTTCCATACAATACAATGCAGTACAAAATGATCAATACAGTGTATGTTGTGAAACAGTACATACATACTCATACGAAGTGTAAAAACATAATGGCGGCGCCACATACACCTGCACCTCATACGAGTATGTGCTGTTTGACGATATGCATTATACTGATTTTTAAAGGATTTGATCTGATGATAGCAGTTAGCCAAAACGCCAAATTAAAATAAGAAATAACACAATTTAGTCAAGATAGAAACATTTTGTGTGTTTTTGCATTATTATGACCGCTGACGTATACAGTTGTGCCGTTATTTCCAGCCATTTCCAGCTGCCACCAATTTTTGACAGGCTCCACAAAATACTGGCCATCCCGGGGAAATCACTTGTCCTTGAAATCTTCATAACCAGTCCAGACCACCAGCCATTTACCTGGGTTAAGGGAAGGCCAACCAGGTCTGTCGCAGCTTCCTTCCCCGGATAGCGGAATCCAGTCCCATGGAACGCAATACACAACAGGACGATAAGACGGTTTCAGTCTGGAAATGATAATTTATATGTGGTTTAACACGTTTGAGAAAATGTGCATTACACTCAAGTCAGTGAATAATTATTATCAAGCATTGGTGGAAATGAACCACATAATTAATAATAGGGAAAGTGAGAGACATTACTAGAACAAGCAAGATTTTGGGAAATGTGTCGAGCTGTTTAAAATTATTAATGGGCTTGGTAACTGAAACTGGATTTATCAGTTATTATCGTTCTCAGGTGACGCTTCGTGCATTATTATCACGGACGTAAGTATGCAATTTACCGAATCTATTTCATTTCCGAGTAAATTGCATAGGAAAATCATTCTTTCAGTGAAGAGATTGAAACATAATATAAACCAGAAAAAGTTTGATGGGCGTTCGCTTACTGAACATATTAAAGTTAGCCTTGCAAGCGCTCTTTTGGAAGTAAATAACAGTGTGTCTGAAAATTCCTGGCAGATTAAAACTGTGTACTGGACCGAGACTCGAACTCGGGACCTTTGCCTTTCGCGTGCTAGTGCTCTACCATCTGAGCTACCCACGCACGACTCACGACCCGTCCTCACAGCTTCAATTCTCCCAGTACCTTGTCTCCTACCTTCCAAACTTCAGAGGAGCTCTTCTGCCCTCAGGCTGTGGCTAATCCGTGTCTCTGCAATGTCCTTTCTTCCAAGAGTGCTAGTTCTGCAAGGTTTGGCTGGTTCAAATGGCTCTGAGCACTATGGGACTCAACTGCTGAGGTCATTAGTCCCCTAGAACTTAGAACTAGTTAAACCTAACTAACCTAAGGACATCACAAACATCCATGCCCGAGGCAGGATTCGAACCTGCGACCGTAGCGGTCTTGCGGTTCCAGACTGCAGCGCCTTTAACCGCACGGCCACTTCGGCCTGCAAGGTTTGCAGAAGAGCTTCTGTGAAGTGTGGAATGTAGGAGACGAGGTACTGGCGGAATTGAAGCTGTGAGGAGGGAGCGTGAGTCGTGCTTGTGTAGCTCACATGGTAGAACACTTGCCCGCGAAGGGCATAGTTCCCGAGTTCGAGTCTCGGTCCGGCACACAGTTCTAATCGTCCAGGAAGTTTCGTATCACCGCACACTCCGCTGCAGAGTGAAAATCTCATTCTGGGCACAGTATGTCTTCTACAATTCTTCGAGGGTTCGATGAACCCACTGCCAGGCACTTAAATGTGATTTACAGAGTATTCATGTAGATGTAGGCATAGATTCTTGCATCTATCACATTTGGTGTTCATCCACTCTCTACAACACTAGCACTGTTCTGATATAATCTTATTTTATTACTGTTTCAACGGGATTTAATTAGTTCGCGCTATAGCCGAAACCACAAGGGCGCTCGTCTGTTAACAGATATGTGCTGGCATTTGTAGACGTTTGTACTTTCAGGCTTAGTTTGTTAACTGGAATGTATTCCCAGTTATTTACAGTATGCTACCTCGTTGCCGATTTTTAATGTTTTTGGCGTCCATGTCATTCTTCCTTCATATATGTGCCAATTTACTTCTTTATCTCATCCTTAACGAGCTACATATTCCAGTTAGATTCAAATACTATACACTACTGTTTTAACTGGAATTCTGTTCTGTCATGCAGAAAATGTGGCAGTTGCTGCCGGCTTGGGTAACAAGGCGACTGATTGTGCTGACGGTTTAGGAGCTGCATCCACTCGCTGATTATAAATCCATAGACTTACGTTCCATGATGAAAAATTAGTTTCCAAATCGACATTGCTCAAAACAAATTAAGAATGAAAGAAAAAAGAGTCACGTCTGCTTAATATTTCATGTCAGAATTTCTGACAAGGAAAACTCCGCATCGCAGCCGCCTTAAAATTAGTAATGAGATGGTCCAGTGGACAGCCTGTCAACAGTCGAACACAGATCAAGCATGAAAACAGGAAAAAGCTGTAATGAACTATGAAAAAAAGCGAAATAGAAACAGTAAACGGTCCAGTGACAAGAAATGCAATAAAGAGAGCCTGAAAGAACGGCTGCGTCGTCATTAAGTGGTCACGGTGAAGGACTGTAAAGCCGGCGAGCCGTTAGGAAGTGGCTTTCGAATGGGAACCACAAACGTTTGATGACAAGGAGACAAGTCAACCGAATCCTCAACCGAAAAACACGTTTGGTGTGTCATAGACGGCATTAGTGACAATACGTGTGTCATACGACAGGAATCTCTTACCGACGCACCTAATTTGAACGCCTAGTGAGTGAGTGGGATATACCTCCTTGGTGTATGACTCTGAATGTGATCACTTCCATGGAAATAATGAAATTGTGATAGTTCTTCACATAAGCTGCAACAAATGAACCCAATAGTTTCACAATCATACTGTTTTTCTATACTCTGTCAAAGCATATGTTTTTAACGTTGTTGAAGTTGCAGCCGGCCGGTGTGCCCGAGCGGTTCTAGGTGCTTCAGCCTGGAATCGCGCGACCGCTACGGTCGCAGGTTCGAATCCTGCCTCGGGCATGGATGAGTGTGATGTCCTAAGGTTAGTTAGGTTTAAGTCGTTCTAAGTTCTAGGGGACTGATGACCTCAGATGTTAAGTCCCATAGTGCTCAGAGCCATTTGAACCATTTTTTTGTTGAAGTTGCTTTCCGTTTTGGTAGTTTTGACTCTATAATTCCTTTGTGGTAACTTAGTTCACATCTGTTTATTTCTTGTTTTCATTTCTATGAGGCGTCTATGTGGCATCTCGCCTGCTCTCTGACTATTCATCACGTTTACTTGCGATGGTAAAGTATTCTTACCACATGACTCGTATTGTATGACAAATATCAAGAGTACAGAAAGAGAACAAACATTTCAATGATGGGACAGACTGTTCATAATGTTGTGACAAAATAAAACACCTACAGCCGTCCTTGTGATTTAATTTTATTTTGTTGCAATCAGTTTCAGCGCTTGAATGCGCCATCTTCAGGCTGTAGTTGATGCGGAACGTGTTGATATCATCCCTATATATATATATATATATATATATATATATATATATATATATATATATATATATATATATATAGCATCATTTGCCAGCATAATTGGATATCTGACTCCCGTCAGTTAGCAGTTGATGGTTAGAGTGCTGACATATTATCTGCGTATCCAATTATGCTGCAACTGATGCGATATATATAGGAATCATATCAACCCGTTCTGCATCAAATACAGCCTGAAGATGGCGAACTGAAGCTCTGAAACTGGTTGCAGCAAAATAAAATTAAATCTTAAGGACGGCTGTAGGTGTTTTATTTTGTCACAATAGTAAATGACCGTCGTCCCAAAGACCCCCTGCCAAAAGGATGGACATACAAAAAGTTCATAATGTTGTGAAAAAAAGTAAATGGCACGAAGGAGTTTTGACCACGGCTCGTCTGCTTTACTGACCATCACCAGGACCACTAAACCACGACGCCGAGGTGAAGTTTTGAGGTTGGACTGATCACTGTTTCTACTTTGCTTTTTTTCACAGTTGAATACACCTTCCTGTTTTCATTATTCATCTGCGTTCAGTTTTTGACGGGCTATCCACTGGGGAATCTTACCACTAAATCTGAGGGGCGTGCGACGTGGAGTTTCCCTTGTGAGTAGCCTACGCTGTGAAAAGAAATCGCGAGTAAATGAGCTTGTGGATTAAAGTTCCTAAGCAGCCTCGCCATAACGGCTGGGTATGGCATTCATTCTGTCGCCAGTGTGATGAACTCCAGGGAAACGCAGTGTTAAGGTCTTGCGTAGGAAGTTCGAGTAGTACCATCCACTGTAGAACCATTGCAAACGAAGCCTCCGATTTATCTGAATCGGGAAGTTTACAATCAGTGTGTGCTTCCAGTTATGACTTGTGGCAAAGCGAGGTTGATTTTTAATGTTGATATGGAGTGGCTGGATGGGACATGTGGCCAGGCTGTTGGGAGGCAGATGAGTGGAAAACGGCTGTTAGCGGTCACTAATGCGGGAGGCTCGTAGCTGGCAGAACCGACAACACTTCCACTTCTGACAACTTGTTAGGCAAAATATTAGACCAGTATCCAAGGCTTTCCGGAGATTAAGAAACGAAGCATCAGTTCATGTATCTTGCGGACGACGAAAGCACTGATTCTATGCTGTTGCTGGCTACAACCCAGAAGGCTACAGCCAGTCATGGAAACGATACTTAAATCGTCTACGTATTATTGGGCAACCGCCAAAGTGAACTCACGATGGTGTCTGAAAGCTAACTAAAGGAATAATTGGCTTCGACGTAGGCATCGGCCTGTAGTCGACCGCGCATTGCGTGATCAGCAGCCATTGAAAAAGCTCCTTCGACATATTGCTGAAAACGTACTGAGAGCGCACCATGTTTCTTGTATGATCTGTCTACCGCTGTTACCTGACCCAAAAATGATACTATTGCTATTAGTTATCAGATCTTCGGTTCAAATGGCTGTTAGCACTATGAGACTTAACGTCTGAGGTCGTCAGCCGAGCGGTTCTGGGCGCTTCAGTCTGGAACCGCGCGACCGCTACGGTCGCAGGTTCGAAACCTGCCTCGGGCATGGATGTGTGTGATGTCCTTGGGTTAGTCAGGTTTAAGTAGTTCTAAGTTCTAGGGGACAGATGACCTCAGATGTTAAGTCCCATAGTGCTCAGAGCCATTTGAACCATTTTTTTGAGGTCGTCAGTCCCCTAGAACCTAGAACTACTTAAACCTAACTAACCTAAGGACATCACACACATCCATGCCCGAGGCAGGATTCGAACCTGCGACCGTAGCGGTCGCGCGGTTCCAGACTACAGGGCCTAGAACCGCTCGGCCATTCCGGCCGGCTATCAGACCTTCGAGTATGCCAAAATATTTGAAGTCCATTTTGTCTCACTCTCTCCCTTCCCCCATTTCCGTTTTCAGCAAAGTACAGTCAAGATACACAGAACTCCACTCTGAACTGCTGCACTTGGTTTCGCGATTGATAGGGGAAAAAAATAGAAAAGAAAACAGGAGTGGACGACTGCAGTGCTATGGCCATATGACAATACGAGAAAAAAATGAAGAATAGGTAAAATTTTCATTTTATTAATTGTGAGCTTTTTGACCTTTTTTTTACGGGTCATCAGTGTTCTGACTGGTTTGATACCCTCTAGCCACGAATACCTCTCCTGTGCTAACCTCTTCATCTCAGAGTAGCACTTGCAAACTACGTTCTCAATTATTTGGTAGATGTATTCCAATCTCTGTCTTCCTCTACAGTTTATGCCCTCTACAGCTCCCTCTAGTACCATGGAAGTCATTCCCTCATGCCTTAACAGATGTCCTATCATCCTGTCCCTTCTCCTTATCAGTGTTTTCCACATATTCCTTTCCTCTCCGATTCTGCGTAGAACTTCCACATTCCTTACCTTATCAGTCCACCTAATTTTCAACATTTGTCTGTTGCACAACATCTCAAATGCTTAGATTCTCTTCTGTTTCGGTTTTCCCACAGTCCATTTTTCACTACCATACAATGCTATACTCCAGACGTACATTCTCAGAAATTTCTTTCTCAAATTAATGGCGATATTTGATATTAGTAGACTTCTCTTGGCGAGGAATGCCTTTTTTGCCATAGCTAATCTGCTTCTGATGTCCTCCTTGCTCCGTCCGGCATTGGTTATTTTAATGCCTAGGTAGCAGAATTCCTTAACTTCATCTGCTTCGTGACCATCGAACCTGATGTTAAGTTTTTCGCTGTTCTCATTTGTACTACTCCTCATTACGTTCGTCTTTCTTCGATTTATTCTCAATCCATACTGTGTACTCATTAGGTTGTTCATTCCGTTCAGCAGAAGTTTAATTCCACTCCTGAAATTTTCTTTTATTCCCATCATTGCTTCCTCGATGTACAAATTGAACAGTAGGGGCGAAAGGCTACATCCTTGTCTTACACCCTTTTTAACACGAGCACTTCGTTCTTGGCCGTCCACTCTTATTATTCCCTCTTGTCTGTTGTACATATTGAATACCGGTATGACAAGTCTCTCCCTATAGCTTACCCCTACTTTTTCCTGAATTTCGAACATCTTGCATCATTTTACATTGTCGAAAGCTTTTCCCTGGTTGACAAATCCTATGAACGGGTCTTGATTTTTCTATAGTCTTGCTTCCATTATTAACAGCAACGTCAGAATTGCCTCTCTCGTGCCTTTACTTTTCCTAAACCTAAACTGATCGTCATCTAGCGCATCCTCAATTTTCTTTTCCATTCTTCTGTATATTATTCTTGTAAGCAACTTGGATGCATGAGCTGTTAAACTGATGGTGCGATAATTCTCGCACTTGTCAGCTCTTGCCGTCTTCGGAACCGTGTGGATGATGCTTTTCCGAAAGTTAGATGGTATGTTGCCTGACTCATACATTCTACACACCAACGTGAATAGTCGTTTTGTCGACACTTCCCCCAATGATTTTAAAAATTCTGATGGACTGTTATCTATTCCTTCTGTCTTATTTGACCTTAAGTCCTCCAAAGCTCTTTTAAATTCTGATTCTAATACTGGATCACCTATCTCCTCTAAATCGAATCCTGTTTCTTCTTGTATCACATCAGACAAATCTTCCTGCTCATACAGACTTCGAATGTGTTCTTTCCACCTATCCGCCCTCACCTCTGCATTTAACAGTGGAATTCCCGTTGCACTCTTAATGTTACCACTCTTGCTTTTAATGTCACCGAAGGTTGTTTTAACTTTCCTGTATGATGTGTCTGTCCTTCCGATAATCATTTCTTTTTTGATGTCTTCACATGTTTCCTTCAACCATTTCGTCTTAGCTTCCCTGCACTTCCTATTTATTTCATTCTTCAGAGAATTGTATTTCTGTATTTCCGAGTTTCCCGGAACATTTTTGTACTTCCTCCTTTCATCTGTTACAAATGGTTTCTTCGCACTTACCTTCTTTGTACCTATGTTTTAATTCCCAACTTCTGTAATGGCCCTTTTTAGAGATGTCCATTCCTATTCAAGTGTAGTGCCTTATTCCTGTATCTATAGCCTTAGAGAACTGCAATCGTATCTCGTCATTCCTTAGTACTTCCGTATCCCACTTCTTTGCGTATTGATTGTTCCTGTCCTAAACTTCAGCCTACTCTTCATCACCAATATATTGTTATCTGAGTCTATATCTGCTCCTGGGTATGCTTTACAATCCAGTATCTGATTTCGGAATCTCTGTCTGACCATGATGTAATCTAAGTGAAGTATAGCCATATCATTCAGCTTTTTGCAAGTATACCTCCTCCTCTTGTGATTCTTGAACAGAGTATTCGGTATTACGAGCTAAAATTTATTACAGAATTCATATAGTCTTCCTTCTCTCTCAGTTCTTGTCCCAAGCCCCTATTCTCCTTTAAACTTCTCTTCTAGTCCTTCTCCAACAACTACATTGCAGTCCCTCATGACTATTAGATTTTTATCTCTCTTTACGTCATGTATTACCCTTCAATATCCTCATATACTTTATCTCTTCATCTTCAGCTTGCGTTGGCATCTATACCTGAACTATAGTTGTCAGTGTTGCTTTGCTATAGATTCTGATAAGAACAATCCTGTCACTGAACTGTTCACAGTAATGCACTCTCTGCCCTATCTTCCTATTCATAACGAATCCTCATGCAGTTGACCGTTGCTGATTCTTCCGCCTTTAGGGACAGTTTCCCTCCCCTAGGACAAGAGAGTGCCCTGAACCTCTGTCCGCTCTTCCACCCTCTTTGACAAGGCCGTTGGCAGAATGAAGGTGACTTCTTATGCCGGAAGTCTTCAGCCACCAAAGCTGATTATTAATCAAATTTTAAGTGGCCGCGGGATTCGAACCTGGGACTGAAGACATTTTGATTGTGAATCAACGACGCCATCTCTAGACCACGGATACATTCAAAATTATCGCTTCTAAATAGTAAAGTCACATGCTTAATTTTTTGTTTGTTTCCGTCCTGGTACACATGAATTCCCCGCGGCACACTACCTCAAGGAGCCAAAGGAAAATGGCACACCCCTTTGACGAAGTGGAGTTCCTGTGGTAATTCCTTCCCTGCATTTTAAGCGAAACAACATTGCAACAACCCAGGATAAGTTAATGCAAGTGTACGGCAACATTACAGTTTCAGCGCTGAGGTGGCATAGTCAGTTCCAGTGCAAACTAGTCCATGTGACGAAGAACGAAATGGCAGACCATCTCCATGTGAGGAACCGGGAACGGCAAGAAAAATGAAGTAACTGGTGCTCGAATACTCGCTTATCACAATCGAGGCGATAGTTTGTATATTTGTAACATATTCCATTACAGCTTTTTGTAATACTACGTGTATGTGTTGTGTGTGTGAAATACGGTGTAATGTTTGTGTAGTATGATAATGATGATGATGAGAGAAGGGAGAGGGTCAAATCCAGTATCGGAAAGTAACCTACTCCTCGCAAATAGCACCAAGTGGGCCGCCAAGCTTAACGTCCTCATCCGAAGGACGGATCACCGCCAACAGTGTCATAATCCCCACTTCATGAGACACTACGGATAGGTTTCGTATTTCAATCAAGACATTGGTGCAAATTTTGGTGATCAGGAACTTTACACCATCACCTCTCCTCCGCTTGCCAAATACTGGCAGTGAAAATTTTTTCCACCACCAGAATTCGAACAGGCTTACTCTGGGGTCGAGCGCCAGCGCACAAGCATGGGTTAGCTACCTCGGCCACGGAAGCTGGTTCGAATCGAAAATAGGAAAAGTGAAAAGTGAGAATCGGCGACTGATCAGTTTTCAACAATTAGCACGACATTTTCAACACGACAACGTGCAGCGACCGCTAGGTTCCGCGACTGATCATACCCATTCAAAAAGTCCGCCGAACCGAAGCAGCAGAGGAAATATTGCAACTGTGTGAGGTCAATCCATATGACTTCCTCAGCCGCCTAATCATGAAGTGCTCAGTGTATCACTATAATCCCGCCGAAATGGGCACAGATCCAATCATCATCGGGCAAGGTGAGCTGAATATCTTTTGGGACTGCCACGCTCTGCTGCGAACAAATTTGGATCGTAAGGAGCAAACAGGTGCGTACCACCAAAATTTCGCGAAGAGGTTACGGAAGGCCGTCAGTTCCAAGTGTCGCGGGAAACTGTCCTAGGGGGAGGGAGGAGGGGGACAGGGGGGAAGGGGGTGTTCCAACTCCGCGACAACCGTCCCAGCTCATTCTGCATAAGAGGCAGTCACACGTGCGTTTTTTTTTTGCGCTATCAAATTTTGGCTCATTCTCCACACACTCATGACATGGCCCGCAGTGACATCTTCCTCTTTCTCCGGATGAAAAACCCATTGTGCAACCGGCTTATCAGATGACGAGGTGATTTTCGGAATGGAACGTTTCCTAAACAGCCAAAATCCAGACTTCTACAACCACGATCTCCGCCAAGTGATCTCTAGTTGGTAAAAATGTGTCGCATTGAAAGATGAATATGTATAGAAGGATCAACAAATTTTTCCCTTCGAGGTGATAATCAAAACTTTACCACTACCCCTCGTACTTTTGGACTTTTATTGTTTACAGTCTGATTTAACTCTTTCAGTAAATCTTCATTTGGGAACGGTATTTCTTCATTTATTATGTCAGTTGGTTTGGTAAACCTGAGCTGATTCTATTACAGACCAGTTTTATTGACTAAAATTCAGGACGTACTAAAATTAGTTGTTTTCTTTCAGTTGACAGTAAAAGGAATTCAGTAATTTCAAGTAAATAACTAAAATATTTTAATGATTTCTTTCTGTCTGATTTCCAGAACGTCGCCATACAGGTAACACGGAAACGAACAGAAGCAGCAGCTAACACAGAAGTGAACAGAACCAACAGCTTCTCTGCCTGATCGTTTTCCCAGAACGACGGTTCCAGCATTAGTGGGAGCGCTGTTGCTCGAATTCGTTTCGTGTCCCTGCAAAGGAGCTTACACACAGCTAAATCCCTCCAGTGTGCAGCTGATGCGGGACCAGCCCTGCGAACACTACGCCCTAGATCCGACCTTCACTCACGCGCGAAAAAAAAAAAAAAAAAAAAATTAGTCGGCTCATTCCCGCGTTTCCGAATCGACGTTTGCACTTAACAAAGGTCTTTCATTTCAGTCTAAACTTTCAAGAGAAACAGGAGAGAGAGACAAAGACTGTGCAGGCTATTTCATTAAACGAGACAAAAATGTTGCAGATGAATGAAAAACAATCATTGCACCGTAGCTTCACCTTAAAACGAGTTCTTTTTCGTCGTAATTTTGTGTGGCCCAAAGTACAGTACAAGCCTTTGTAACAGTTGAGCTGGAGCTGAACAGGTCGCTTCAAAACAGTTATGCAGCCAGTGAAAATTGACTTTATTACTCAAATTGCTCCCTCGACACGTTTCGGATTTATTCCCATCATCAGTTATCCAAGTGCACAGAGGTTCACAGGATACGATGGTTACTAGACGCACATATAACATTGCAGGGGACCTGTCACTGTGAAGCGCATCGTGTGACTGGAAATTGTAATTGGAGTACGTGGAGAGACAATTCCCAATTATTAACTAATATGAAGTGTCAGAAAGTGACTGTAGAGGAAAGGAAGCGTGGGCGCAGTTGTACACTTGTATTATAGTGAAACAACTAGTGCTGGAATATATGCAGACGAAGGTACGATTTGTGAAAGAATTGTAATCAGTGGCGGTCATACTAACTGTGTGGTACAGTAAGGTTTTGAAGACATCGCTCAACTGGTACAGAGATGTCAATAGCGTGTTAGCAGGAAATACGGCCGTGCAAAAGGCGCGCGAGTTTAACCAGTGGGCGAGAAGCAATAACTGAAGTAAATGGAAAAAATGGCTCTAAGCACTATGGGACTTAACATCTGAGGTCATCAGTGCCCTAGACTTAGGACTTCTTAAACCTAACTAAGCTAAGGACATCACACATATCCATGCCCGAGGCAGGATTCGAAACTGCGACCGTGGCAGCAGCTCGGTTACGCACTGAAGCGCCTAGAATCGCTCAGCCCCGGAGGCCGGCAAGTAAATGGAGAAACAATTCCTAATCAGTAATAAAATAAATTGTCAAAAATAACTACGGGAGAAAGAAAACGTGGACATCGTTATACATTATTGTTACAGTGGAATAACTAGTTCAGAAATGTATGCAAAGTCCTAAATACGCTTCGTGAAGTATATATAACAAGCCATTCACATAAGGTCTGTGAAATAAGTACAACAGATTCGACTACCCGGCTGTGAATGACTAATAGTGCTTAGTAGCAGTAAAAACTACTTGCAACTAAAAAGCAGAGTATCTACAGGTCATTGTTTATGTACAGCTCACCAACTGTAGCAAAACTAAATCATCATCTGTAGGTTGTAGATGGCTTAGTAATCTGCAATAATAAATGGTTAATTACCTGGAAATGTAAATGGCTGACCAATTAGAATTAAAAATGCTTCCATACTTATAACTGTAGATGCCAACAACCTGTAACAACAGATGATCGTTGTTGTTGTTGTTGTCTTCAGTCCTGAGTCTGGTTTGATCCAGCTCTCCGTGCTACTCTATCCTGTGCAGGCTTCTTCATCTCCCAGTACCTACTGCAACCTACATCCTTCTGAATCTGCTTAGTGTATTCATCTCTTGGTCTCCCTCTACGATTTTTACCCTCCACGCTCCCCTCCAATGCTAAATTTGTGATCCCTTGATGCCTCAGAACATGTCCTACCAACCGGTCCCTTCTTCTTGTCAAGCTGTGCCACAAACTCCTCCTCTCCCCAATCCTATTCAATACCTCCTCATTAGTTACGTGGTCTACTCATCTAATCTGTAGCACCACATTTCAAAAGCTTCTATTCTCTTCTTGTCCAAACTATTTATTGTCCATGTTTCACTTCCATACATGGCTACACTCCATACAAATACTTTCAGAAACGACTTCCTGACACTTAAAGCTATACTCGATGTTAACAAATTTCTCTTCTTCAGAAACGCTTTCCTTGCCATTGCCAGTCTACATTTTATATCCTCTCTACTTCGACCATCATCAGTTATTTTGCTCCCCAAATAGCAAAACTCCTTTACTACTTTAAGTGTCTCATTTCCTAATCTAATTCCCTCAGCATCACCCGACTTAATTCGACTACATTCCATTATCCTCGTTTTACTTTTGTTGATGTTCATCTTATATCCTCCTTTCAAGACACTGTCCATTCCGTTCAACTGCTCTTCCAAGTCCTTTGCTGTCTCTGACAGAATTACAATGTCATCGGTGAACCTCAACATTTTTATTTCTTCTCCATGGATTTTAATACCTACTCAGAACTTTTCTTTCGTTTCCTTTACTGCTTGCTCAATATACAGATTGAATAACATCGGGGACAGGCCACAACCCTGTCTCACTCCCTTCCCAACCACTGCTTCCCTTTCATGCCCCTCGATTCTTATAACTGCCATCTGGTTTCTGTACAAATTGTAAATAGCCTTTCGCTCCCTGTATTTTACCCCTGCCACCTTCAGAATTTGAAAGAGAGTATTCCAGTTAACGTTGTCAAAAGCTTTCTCTAAGTCTACAAATGCTAGAAACGTAGGTTTGCCTTTTCTTAATCTTTCTTCTAAGATAAGTCGTAAGGTTAGTATTGCCTCACGTGTTCCAACATTTCTACGGAATCCAAGCTGATCTTCCCCGAGGTCCGCTTCTACCAGTTTTTCCATTCGTCTGTAAAGAATTCTCGTTAGTATTTTGCAGCTGTGACTTATTAAACTGATAGTTTGGTAATTTTCACATCTGTCAACACCTGCTTTCTTTGGTATTGGAATTATTATATTCTTCTTGAAGTCTGAGGCTATTTCGCCTGTCTCATACATCTTGCTCACCAGATGGTAGAGTTTTGTCATGACTGGCTCTCCCAAGGCCATCAGTAGTTCTAATGGAATGTTGTCTACTCCCGGGGCCTTGTTTCGACTCAGGTCTTTCAGTGCTCTGTCAAACTCTTCACGCAGTATCGTGTCTCCCATTTCATCTTCATCTACATCCTCTTCAATTTCCATAATATTGTCCTCAAGAACATCGCCCTTGTATATACTCCTTCCACCTTTCTGCTTTCCCTTCTTTGCATAGGACTGGGTTTCCATCTGAGCTCTTGATATTCAATGTAGTAAAATTCTGTGTAAAAATGATAATATACTAGTAACAAGCAAGAAATGTACCAAACAGTAAATGGTTGCCTAATTTTAGCTATAAGTTGCTTTTTAAGTGTGACTGTGAAGGTTGAAAATTATTTAAACCGACACATTCTGGGAGGTTTCACGGGGCACCAAAACAAACGTTTATCTGTAATGCCATAATTACCTGTCAGCATTTTTCATCCGGCAGAGGACATAATCGCTCTCAGCACGCGTGCAATTGGGCGTAACATGGGGACGAATCAGGTGAATGTAAGAAATGTCCTTCATGAGCAATTGGTAATCCATTTCACTTACAACGTGTGCACAACCTGGAACCAGACGATTATCCACTCAGCCGGCCGAAGTGGCCGTGCGGTTAAAGGCGCTGCAGTCTGGAACCGCAAGACCGCTACGGTCGCAGGTTCGAATCCTGCCTCGGGCATGGATGTTTGTGATGTCCTTAGGTTAGTTAGGTTTAACTAGTTCTAAGTTCTAGGGGACTAATGACCTCAGCAGTTGAGTCCCATAGTGCTCAGAGCCATTTGAACCATTTTTGATTATCCACTCACAGCACAATTTCCACAGTGGCACCTGGAAAAGTAAATGTCGTGTGACTAAGGCCTCCAGTCGGGTAGACCGTGCGTCGGGTGCAAGGATTTCGATTTGACACCACTTCGGCTACTTGCGCGTCGATGGGGATGAAATGATGATGATTTGGACAACACAGCACCCAGTCCCTGAGCGGAGAAAATCTCCGACCCAGCCGGGAATCGAACCCGGGCCCTTAGGATTGACATTCTGTCGCGCTGACCACTTTTTTTTTTAATAATCTCATTTTGTTCGTTTTCGTTCGTTGTATCTGCTCTGGGCGGACGGCGAAAGACACTCGTTTCAGTTCGTTGTTGATCCATTAACTCAGTTTTTTTATTACAGAGGGCAGCTATCCCTCTGACCGAACACGCTGAGCTACCGTGCTGGCCTAGGAATAACTAGTTCAGAAATGTATGCAAAGTCCTAAATACGCTTCGTGAAGTATGTGGAATAACTAGTTCAGAAACCACTCAGCTACCGGGGGCGCACACCAGGAACTGTCAAACGCATCCTACACTTGCGTCCTCTGTGCTGTTTACAAATGAAGCAATGTTCGGCTTTCGGGTGTTATGGAGTCTTCAGCATCCACAACTCGCATATTTTAAATTAAGTTAAACCAGATGCCCGATGTATTAGTACTCGCGTTCATCGAGTGCTGTTGTACGTGAATGTGTGCGCAGCTGTTGGCGGTGACTGTTTAAGATGATAGGCATTATTAGAATTTCCTTGCCAGAGCACTGCGAGAGTTGCTAGATGACGTGCCGCTCGCTACAAGACAGCGCATGTCGTTCCAGCACGACGGGGCGTCGGCAGATTTCAGTCGTCGTGTGCGTTGATTCTTGGATCGACCGTTTCCAGAAAAGTGGACTGGCAGTGGTGATCCTGTACCAAGACCTATTTCCTTGACTTGACCTCTCTGAACTTTTTGGGTATGAGGAAAGAAATGAAACCGTGTTTACAAAAGCCCTCTTGAATTAGAAGAGGATGTGGTTGAAGAGATAGTAACAGCAGCAGCAGCAAGAATTAAGGACACTCTTGCAGCCTTTGACCGTGCTAGACAGAACATGACTCACCGTGAAACTTCGGTTTACAAGTCAGCTGAGGCATTTTTGAACCTCTACTGTAAAAGAAGTACTCGTGTTAACTTTGCTCCCTTTTCCTCACAGGAAAACGTAATAGGAGAAGTTTTTTCATTGTCCCATGCAACTTTCCAGAGTCTGTTAGATTAATTGAGGTTAATCCAGAGAAAAATACCTCTACCGGCTTAAAAATCTTCAGAGGAAAATATGACTAGAGAAAAATATTTGTTTCGGTGTCCCGTGCAACCTCCCAGTCTTTTACGGTTTAAATGATTTTCACCCTGTGCAACTAACTAACAGCAACTAAACGCAATAGTGCATGGCCCAGCTATAATGTGTTAAATACTGTAAACGATTTACTGGTTGTGTACAGTGAATTAGTGACCATCTGAGTATAGCCACTTATTGCAGATTATTGAAAGTAGCGTACTGATTGCAACCAACTGACTGCAACTCACTGAAAATAACTACAAACAAGTACTTGTAGTAGGGACTGTAATCTAGCAAATCACGATGTTCTGCCTAGCTGTATAAAGTCGCATTTAAACAGTTGCTCACAGCTACGATTAGTCAAAGTTCTGTTTTTTTGTATATGTTTTACATACAGTTAGCCTTTTTATTTTGTGCAGCTGGTTGGCGGCCCGCGGTGGCCGAGCGGTTCTAGGCGCTTCAGACCGGAACCGCGCGGCTGCTACGGTCGCAGGTTCGAATCCTGCCTCGGGCATGGATGTGTGTGATGTCCTTCGGTTAGTTAGGTTTAAGTACTTCTACGTTCCAGGGGACTGATGACCTCAGATGTTAAGTCTCAAAGTGCTCAGAGCCACTGACCACTGAGCAGCTGGTTGCTGATCAGTTCAATCTGTTTTACCTGTCTTGAAAAAGGAAATTTTTATTAGTTTCCATCAGATTCAATTACAAAATGTTTAACTTGTAACTGGCTTTTTACAATATTTCTGCTTAATATGATTTCACTGACTGATTGCTGGCGTGTAGCAGAGTAATAAAATAACAGACAGACGACTAAATAGAGCGCTCATAAAATTTTCTCGATTTTAAATTTCAATAGCATATTTGTTCCTAGGTACAAGCCCATGTTGTACCTTGAAATGTTTTTACATTTGAAAAAAAATCTTACTTTTCTGGAGTAATTTATGTAATTTCAGAAGAAGTCTACAGCACATAATAATGTGAATGACATCATTTACAAATGGATTGAGGATGTAGTGGACTGACAAGGCAGCCAGTCCACAGTGACGGGTAGCCGAAAGGGCACACGTACACACACGCCGACTGGCGTGAAGTCTGAAACAGGATACTTAGTGAATGCTATAAAGAAAAGAACGGAGCTTAGGTTTACTTAACTTTAATTCACTTCTGCGGTACATTGCTCTTGATAATACAAGTGAGACTCTCTCCAGATATGGTTAATGCGCCTTGCTAGGTCGTAGCCATGGACTTAGCTGAAGGCTATTCTAACTGTCTCTCGGCAATTGAGAGAAAGGCTTCGCACGTGTAGTCGCTAGCAATGTCGTCCGTACAACTGGGGCGAGTGCTAGTCAGTCTCTCGAGACCTGCCGTGTGGTGGCGCTCGGTCTGCGATCACTTCCAGTGGCGACACGCGGGTCCGACATGTACTAATGGACCGCGGCCGATTTAAGCTACCACCTAGCAAGTGTGGTGTCTGGCGGTGACACCACAGAGGAAATATATCAAACTTCTACTACAGGACTGGCCAGAGGCCGAAGGTGCAGCACTCTCACCTAATGGCCTCTCTGCGACGTTTTGACTCATCCTGTACCGTTGGTCGAAGACTACCAGCAGCCGGCCTAGGGAATTGCCGTCCCATGTGTAGACCACCGTCAAACACACAACGCAAACGGCTACATTTGGAGCGGTGGCGTGACCGGGAAGCATGAACTGTTGATGAATGGCGTCGCACTACCCCGCATGACCACCGTCGGCGGGTATGGTGGCGATCTTGGGAGAGATTCCATTCTTTCAGTACTTTGGAGAGGCGTTATTGTGTGAGGAGCCATCGGGTATGAATTCATATCAGCGCAGGCAGTCATTGCACAACGGAAAGTCACGGACTACTCCGGCCTCGTACGTTACCTCTTCTGCGATGTTATCGAGGCGTCACTTTACAATAGTAATATACATACAATAGTAATATACATACTGAGGCACCCCCGTGGCTAGCAAAAATCCCATATTTGACTCCGACAGAAGATGTGTGTGACCAGCTCGAACGTCAGCTCTGTCCCAGTGCCAGTAAGTAGGACATCAACGACCAGTTACAGCAGTTGTGAGCCATCTTGCCTCAGGAGAAGACACAACAGCTTTACGAGACGCTTCCCAACCTAATCCGTGCATGCATCCAGGCCGAAGTGTGTGCAGCTTTACACTGATAGCTGGGCTTATACTACCAAGTTCTTTGTAAATTCGACTCGATTCTCTAATCACTGAAACAGTACGAGATGCCTTCTCAACCCGTGAGGTTTCATTTGGTTGCCTTCTATCCTTCTGGGGACTTAACTTTTTTGTCAAGCAGTGTATATGTTCTTCGGTTTTCTAACGTAGGATAAATCCTTGCCTATTTTCTCTCGTTTCTTAGCTTGTGGTACCGTTATGCTACACTGAAGAGCCAAAGAAACTGGCACACGTGCCTAATATCGTGTAGGGCGGACACGAGCAGGCAGAAATGCAGCAACATGACGTGGCAGGGATTCGACTAATGTCTGAAGTAGTGCTAGAGGGAACTGACACCATCAATATTGCCGTAAATCCGTAAGAGTACGACGAGGCGGAGATCTGTTCTAGACAGAACGTTGCAAGCCATCCCAGATATGCTCAATAATGTTAACGTCTGGGGAGTTTGGTGGCCAGCGCAAATGTTTAAACTTAGAAGGGTGTTCCTGGAGCCACTCTGTAGAAATTATGGACGAGGGAGATGTCGCATTGTCCTGCTGGAATTGCCCAAGTCCGTCGGAATGCACAATGGATATGAATGAACGCAGGTGATGAGACAGGATGCTTACGTACGTGTCACCTGTCAGAGTCGTGTCTGGACGTATCAGGGGTCTCATACCACTCCAACTGCACACGCCCCACAACATTACAGAGCCTCCACCAGCTTGAACAGCCCCTGCTGACATGCAGGGTCTATGGATTTACGAGGTTGTCTCCATACCCGTACGCGTCCATCCGTTCTATACAATTTGAAACGAAACTCGTCCGATCAGGCAACATGCCTCCAGACATCAACAGTCCATGTCGGTGTTGACAGGCCCAGGCGAGGCATAAAGCTTTGTCTCGTGTAGTCATCAAGGGTATACGAGTGGGCCTCCGGTTCGGAAAGCCCATATCAATGATGTTTCGTTGAGTGATTGGCACTCTGACACTTGTTGATGGCCCAGCACTGAAATCTGCGGAAGGTCTGCACTTCTGTCACGCTGAACGATTCTCTTCAGCCGTCGTTGGTCCCGCTCTTGAAGGATCTTTTTACGGCCGCAGAGATGTCGGAAATATGATGTTTTACCGGATTCCTGATATTCACGGTACATTCGTGAAATGGTCGTACGAGAAAATCCTCACTTCATCGTTACCTTGGAGATGCTGTGTCCCATCGCTCGAGCGTCGATTACATTACAACGTTCAAACTCACTTAAATCTTGATAATCTGCCATTGTAACAGCAGTAACCGATGTAACAACTGCGTCAGACACTTGTTGTCCTATACAGTCGTTGTTGACCACAGCACAATATTCTGTCTGTTTACATATTTGAATACGCATGCCTATACCAGTTTCTTTCGCACTTCAGTGTGTTGTACCAGTTTTGGAAACTTGTCTTTATCCGCTGACATATTACAAGTTCCATTCGCTTTACATTTATTCTGGCTCTAATTATTTCTATTGTAACATTTTCACCTTTCGGCGTCTTCGATATTTTCATACCTCCAATTTCCTTACAGCCCTCCTCTGGAATTACATCCGTAATAAATTAACATATTATTCTGATTCATCTCTTTAACTATTAAGAACTTAAATTCTGTTGTTAGTCATTGTCTTCTTCACTGATGAAATATATCTATCATATTTAAATTTCATATTTTTCTTTGCACTCTTGTCGTTTCCAGTTGTTTGTCTTACTAAATTATTGTGGAACCTATATGATAAATTTACGAATAATTCAGCTTTTTTTCTCAAGTCCCACTTGTCATCTGCTTTAAACTCTCTCATCTTTTTAAAATCAGATGCGTTGAGATTATGTTTTCCATTTGCTTTCTTTGTATCTGCAATGTCTTTTATTGTTTTCATTAATACCGTTTTAAGTAACAGCTCCATTCGTCTATGACTGTATCACCTTCGTTTCCTAATAGGCTGAACTCGTTTCTCAATAAGATCTGTTATACCATTCTATTCTTACATTCTATCAACGTATCCCAATGTCTCCCTTACCCCATTTCCATTGTTAACTCATCTTTGCCCCCCCCCCCTCCCTTCCCCAATCCCGTCATTTAATCCTCCAGCTCCATCATTTATACCTTCCCTGCTTCAATTAAGACGGGGAAAATAGCTTTTGAAAATATTCAATACCAGATTCCTGTGTTCGGTAACAGTTCGTTGGTTAAAAGTGTATCATCTCCTTCTGCACATGAATCTGCATGAATTTTAATATCGTGTGATTTTATTATCTGTACCATAGCGACAAAATATTTTCTTGCAGTGACTGGTTGGCCGTGAGTAGTGTTGTCTCACCGCATAGTAATCTTCTTTTAGTTAAGTTTATTGCCTCCACAGGTTTTGAATTTGTTACTTAAATCTTCTAAGTACGATTCAGTCCCTTTTGCCGAAAGAGAAGAGACAGGAAATCTTTCAGATCACTTCTGTTAACGCTTAAGTTTGAAAACGCTCATCTGTGAGAAACAACAATGAGTCGTCGCTAAGATCGATAATCCTCATATGCTATTCGCCTATGTCTCTGAATAATCTCCGTATAAATGTTTTTTGAATCTATGATCTCATAACTCTATTAAGATCACTCTGTATAAAATAATTCCAACCTTTCTGGACAATTTCTCTTTTTTAACCACCTTGTGAGGGATTTCTAACTCTGAGAGGCTACTCTTCATCGCCATTCTTAATGTTCACCTAACTGTTTTGTGGTAGATTTCTTCAACTTAAATCGATTTAAAACTCGACTTGTGACTCAAACCAGCATCCTTCCTGTAGTTAATGTCTTTTAAATAAACTGCTTGCAAGCATGTCCACCTTTAATAGAATTTATATAAACTAAATAACATTTTCTTCAATAGTGGGCTACAACGATGAAGTACCGCACTACGCAAGAGACTGCACAAAATAAAATATTGTGTATCCACCTTTTGTTACACACACTGTGATACATGTTACATCTGACACGATATTACAAGAATTGATACAATAATCAATATTTTCCATTCAAGATTTGTGAACAAAAAATACGGCCTCTCTTGACAATGCAGTCCGGCAGTCCTTCCCGGACTTGACCTTACTGTACTGTTTTAGTGACCCGCACTGCCGCTCACCATGTCGGTAGATCATCACGTGTCCACCTCGTCAGGAATTTGGTCGTTCAACATGAAACAAACGAAAGAAACAAAATAATTTGAACACAATTATTCAAAACAGAACATTTCTGGCTTATCTGACACTCAATCGGGAAAATGAAGTGGTGCTTCGTATCAAATTCTGAAGCACTACAATTATTAAACGGCTTAAGACACATATGACGAATCAAAGAGGATGAGAACATCTTTAGATAAATGGGGAACTAAAGTAGTGGGTAAGTTGGCAGTACAATTCACAAAAAACACACAGAGTCACATTAAGCTACAAGTATGCAAACAGTAATGATGATGCATTGTTTCGTGTTTAAAATTAAGAAATTGTAGTTCTGAAAAGCAATGAAGGATTACACAAAAGCCGGCCGAAGTGGCCGTGCGGTTAAAGGCGCTGCAGTCTGGAACCGCGAGACCGCTACGGTCGCAGGTTCGAATCCTGCCTCGGGCATGGATGTTTGTGATGTCCTTAGGTTAGTTAGGTTTAACTAGTTCTAAGTTCTAGGGGACTAATGACCTCAGCAGTTGAGTCCCATAGTGCTCAGAGCCATTTGAACCATTTGATTACACAAAAATCAGGCGTTCCAAACGACGAAATCCGTCAAAAACAAATTAGCAGACGGTGTTTCGCAATGTGAGCAAATGTTGGACGTAAAATGCCCCAAGTAAAATCAATATCTTTTCTGACGAACTGTTTTTAGATTTAGAGCGCAAACCATATTGTAATATGTTTCATTGCGGACCACTGACGATGTTTTACATAAAAAAAACGAAACGCATTTGGTCACAAAAATATGTATTTTGTTCTGGTTGCACAGGTGGACGTGAGACGCCTTCAGTAATTATAAAGCAACTACGGACAACATGGCCACACAAATGAAGAATTTATGTTATGCTTGTTTCAGCTGGATTAAGACAAAAGCTATGTTTGTGAGTGTATTAATTTTTTTAATGCTTAAATAACATATCAGATAGGAAAGGAAATTAAACAATACCATACATTACACTGCCTGGAAAAAAGCCCTATGTCAGTACTGAATATCATCAAATTACCTTCCATTTGGAAAGTAGAAAGCGCTCCACGACTGTGATAGAAGTTTCAAAATGGTTAAGAGCAGAAATCAGTCGTCGTTTCCGTTCTAGCTTTATTAGAGGTTTCGGCTAGTAACTAGCCGAAATCGGGATCAGCTCTAATAAAGCTAGAACTGAAACGACGACTGATTGCTAGTCTTTACCGTTTTGAAAGTACTCAATATAGCGTGAATTATTATAGTCGAACAACTACTCAGATTTCGTTCGAAATTTGTTTGCCAACTTGTAACTTATCTTTTTGAGAAACGTTATAATGCAACGAATTTAAAAATGTGACTTTGGTGCTACTTCTAGCAGAGTAAATTTTTGTGAAATGATATTCTTAAGTAAATTACGTGATCATTCAGAACATACATTTTTAAAATATACACAACTTACGAATTAACTTTCACGGTAAAATCATTAAGTTCAGTGAACGTATTATCTTGTTAACTACTTAGTTATCGTGCCTTGCACTTCGTTTTATTCCACGTAATTTCAATTACTTTCTGGGCATTATTAATTTTTGCAGTGATAATCGTATTTATGAATCGGTAAATATATCAGTAATATTTGATGAACGGAACTAATATAGAATTTTTATTGTATGTAATCTACCTTCTTTGTTTTTAATGTAGTTTAATCCCATTACTCATTCATGATATTATCGGACTTTCTGGGAAGTTTCTTAGGAAACTTGTCAAATATTGACCAAACTTCATTATTTGAGAAGATCCTATCTTTTCTTTAAAACCTCGTTCTTTTCTGTTTTTTGTTTATTATTCGGAAAACATTGTATCCTCTTATCAGCCTCACAAGTTTATATGGTTGCGTCTCAAGTTATATAGTGCTATTTTGCTTATTTCACACTGACATTGACATTAAGAATGTTATATTATTTTTTGTTACTAATGCAATCTACAAAGATGTCATCAGAATCCTACTATCTTTTCGTATATCAGTTAGAAAATTAACAGCTGACAACGGACTGTGGCAAACAAATTACGCTTCCATCTAGTATACTTCTAGGTTCTAATCCACATAACAATACTTCATTCACGTTTTCATAGTAACTTTATATTCAGAAGTTACTAGACTGTATACTCTTGTATTTAACTTCTCTATCCTTATAGCTACATGATAGTCGGACAGACTCAACATTTTTCTATTTGAATTCTACAAATCTTCTAAACACACAAGACGTTGATCTGTAAGGCTTTTAAGACAAGACACCGATGCTGTGTTGGTACAACGTAACTTTACTTTTAAAGTTTACCAGATATGTTATGAGCTCATTTGATGTAATTTCCTTCAAGGATATCTGTCTGAAAGCCGATCCTAATCCAAAAAATAATATGACAGCTTGATTTCAGCAGTCACATTTATTATTACCTTTTAACATAATAATTTCCTTGTACTTCATGGGATGAACTACGTAATTTTGTGCTTCACCTCTTATTCAGATGCAGGCACACGATTAGTGTATCCCCATGTCCCACTTACTGCAACGGGCGCAACATGTGTACGAGACTCTGCTGGAGTCAGCTGTAAGCCGCCCAACTCTCTGTTTACATGGCTGCAGGTGTGTTGGCCAGGAGCCGGTCACGGCTCAGCACATCTCGCGCGAAACTAAACTTGTGTGCGTTGCTGCTGCTGCTGCTGTTGAGGTCACGTCATCTAGGGCACTGTAATCTGGTTCTTAGCTAGGGAATATCATGGTTCCTTCTACTATGAGCACCTAATCCTCTTAATCAAAACATTACCAAAGTATCCTTCAGTTTTGTGCATACTGCGCCCACTTGGCTCAAATGGCTCTGAGCACTATGGGACTTAACTGCTGAGGTCATCAGTCCCCTAGAACTTAGAACTACTTAAACATAACTAACCTAAGGACATCACACACATCCATGCCCGAGACAGGAGTCGAACCTGCGACCGTAGCAGCCGCGCGGTTCCAGACTGTAGCGCCTAGAACCGCTCGGCCACACCGGCCGGCCCGCCCACTTGGATTCACAGTAAGGTGACCTGGTATATTACACCTACTTTTCCCGTGTTATCTGATCTACAGCCTCGCCACGACTTATGACAACTGCACTTTTAACTTTCTACTCAATTTTTGTTCCAGCTTAGCCTTGATGGAATTTGTCTGAGTCAGTTGCGCCATGTCATTCTTAAAAGCTAGCTTAATTTTTGCCATTCTGTTTCAGAAAACAAATCGAACCTGTTGTTATCTGTAATTTTAAATAATTTTTCTGTGTTTCTCTTCGTGGCCTTTTTACTGTATCATTTCCAAATCAGCCCATGAAAGCTTTCTCCCTATAATGTACCTACACTCTACGATGCATGTAAAGTTTCATTGTGACACGAGTACCTAATGTTCCGCTGTCAGTGGAAAGATGACATCCAATCCGAAGATCAATTCTTACCGATAGAATGTAGATAGTTGAAATCTGATCGCTATCACACGAGTGTTTATTACTACGTACAACGATCGAAATGTAAAAAATGGTAATAAATTAAAATCTCACTGTAGTTAGTCGTAATTTTTTGAATGTCGCACTATGGTTTAAGTGAATTTAGAATGCAGAATAAAACTGTCGCCAGTTCCAAAAACGAGCAAAAAGTTAATTTAGTAAATGACTGTAATGATTTTGTAATCATGCAAATAGCGCGTGGCAAAGACGAAGCAGAAACTTGTCAAAATGCACACTCGTTAGCTTACATGCTCAAGACGAGTGTACCATGAACACAAAAGACATTAATTTGGAATGCAATGATGTCAGTTACCTTAATGATCACCAATAATAAACAATGACTAGCCATAATTTATGGAAACTCTACTGTGTTACGTAACGCGCTATAATGCTGTCTGTTTGTAAATATGCTTAATCGTGGCTAAAACTGATTTACTTCTTACTCTACAATTGATTGCTTTTTCATAATGCTTCACAACTACTTCTCTGGCTTCACTCTACGACTGCGGGTACTCGCGTACACGGGGTTACATTTACACGAATGATATACCCGATGCGTTACACAATAATAACGGTCAGTACACTGGAGTCGCATTCGGGAAGACGACGGTTCAAACCCGCGTTCAGCCATCCAGATTGAGTTTTTACGTGATTTCCCTAAATCGTTCCAGGCAAATGCCGGGACGATCTCTTTAACTGGAACAGCCGATTTCGTTCCCCATCTTCCACCCAGTCCGAACCTATGCTGCGTCACTAATCACGTCGATGTCGGTGATTTGTTAAAACCAACCTTCTTTCCTTCCTTGCAATAAAAAACTTCCCTGACATGGCCAATCTGTTTACTACAATGATTTGACATATATAATTCTTATTTATCGTGTAAATATACATTACATTTTCAAAAACACTAATAATTGACAAAGTTCATTAATACATATATTTACAAAAAATGGTTATAAACTCGAGAAATCAAATAGCTGAAAAATACACGAGGCACTGGGTTGTAGTGTTACATCTTCTGCTGGATGATCCCTTGTCTTCGTTCATAATCTGCTGTTCTACGACAGACACTTGTCGTGTCCTCCGTTAGCCTTACCAGTTACTGTGAGTTACAGTAACTTCAGTGGAGAATCAACCTACAGCCCTCACATGTTGCATCTTGATTGGACTTGAGCAACCTACTCTTTTATCAAAATCTCCCTAATTTTACAGTAACAGGAAACATTAACTGACCCCAGGCGCAGATAAATTCCACATCTTTAATAATTTTCATTTTACACAATAATCTACAATTTCGTTACTGTTACTTAGTAAGGAGTTTTCGTACGCATCTAACACAGCGTTCTCTTCTCTGGCCATTAGATGGATGACAGTAGCCAGTATACCCACACATCCGAAGTTTCTAACTGCTTGTACATAGCTTGTAATTAGATTTTCCTAGCATTTGTTCATAATCATTGAACGTACCTACATGTGGCACCTGACCATTAGCCAAACTGCATCTTTGGTTGCAAACAGAACTTTCATCTTACTGTAGGTGACCCACGCACGTCCAGACCTGATACTAGTTTATATTCCCACTCTTCTTAAAGCAGTACAGTACGTATACCAACCTGAACCTCCCCGCAACCGTAGTGTACATTCTGAGTAGAATCATTTTCGCTTCACTACTTTTATCTTGGCATCCAAGCTGTTGTAAGTGGCAAGAGCAAATATTGGAGTTCTCCGGTGTTCTCTGAAGGCAGAACACTAGCCGTCTATACGGTGAATGCGACTAATTGAACATTTGCTGCTTCCAGCCAGGATTTTCATTAATTCGATTTATCTTGACACCACGTATTTCGGAAATCAAGTTATAGTTTTCAGTTCCTTTTTACCATTCTGTGACACGTTAAACACGATATTAACTTTGTGTGAGCTGCTGCAACGACCTGTTGGCTTCATTTTAATATAAACAAGCATAAATATATCTTTAATGGCGTTTCCTGTCTTTTGGTTATTACCTTTAAGATATTATAAAATGTGGGAGTATGCTGTAAATGCGGAATTTTGAATACTTCGTTACGCGGATATTCACATAGTTTTCTTTCTTTTAAATTGCACATGACATACATGTACAGAAAATAGAAAGAGGGCTATGGGAAGTGATGATGAACCTTGCTGTAATGCTCGACAACAATGAACTGTTCAGACATCTTTCAGCTCGTACTGACGCCTTTTGATTTCGAGATAACTGCCATCGGAAGCCCATTTTCTTTATTGCGTCTTTCAGATTCACTTGCTGCACTACACGGAACGCCTTCTCATAGTCAACCAAACACGAACACAGATCATTTTCGTGTCATAGCACTGTTATCTGAGTAACTATGTGGAGGAAGCAGCGTCTTTAGTCTCAAGCCCGTGACTGAAAAGATTAACAGAAAAATCGGCATACTATGTAAACTGAATACTGAACGTAGGCTATCTGTACAAAGCACCTGAGACCTCTTTAAGCTATTAGCAAAGGGGCTTGACAAACAAACTGAAAGATACGACGTTTATTAACTGATAATTTGCAATAGGTACACCACTACCAGTCTCGCACAGAATCTGTAATCGAAAATTTGATTATCTCCGTTCCGGTACAATTGAAAGGGAAATACTACCACCTCTGATGAAGGAGTAACTTTGGCTCTAATTCTGTAGGAAACGAAAGAGGAATTGTCTGCAACATGTAACAAGGGGAGGCTTCGTAATTTGTATTGATTCGTGAAGAACGCGGCAAGCCATTGCCGTCTGCACAGGAAAAGGGGCCGAGCTCAATTTAGCAACTGAAGACAAAGCAGTATAAGAATTTATGGAATATCAGTAATGAACTAAGGGAACAAAGCAACAGGCACACGGAGATCCACAATTCAAGTAAGCTAAAGAAGAGTGTACACACTATGGAAAAAGGTGCACAAAATGTACCGAAGCTGGTTACATACAGGAACCGTGCGACTGCTACGGTCGCAGGTTCGAATCCTGCCTCGGGCATGGATGTGTGTGATGTCCTTAGGTTAGTTAGGTTTAAGTAGTTCTAAGTTCTAGGGGACTAATGACCACAGCAGTTGAGTCCCATAGTGCTCAGAGCCATTTTTTTTTTTTTTTTGGTTACATACAAACAGAGATATATTTACGTTTTATTTACTGAAATACCCGGGCATCGTTTACTGATAATGCAGGCTTAAAATAATTAATGTGTGCGATGCTGTCGAGCGGTATAAGGCGCTGTCAGTCATGGACTGTGCGGCTGATCCCGGCGGAGGTTCGAGTCCTCCCTCGGGCATAGGTGTGTGTGTTTGTCCTTAGGATAATTTAGGTTAAGTAGTGTGTAAGCTTAGGGACTGATGACCTTAGCAGTTAAGTCCCATAAGATTTCACACGTACTAACACACAAAATTTTCAGTCTCGGTCGATTTTACCATTATGATTTAGATTACTCATTTTGGCTATCGTAATCGAATCAAATGCTTTAAGACATCAAAACAATGTATATTGTTAAATGGTACATACTTGTACGAAGAGTATGTGTTACCTGTATGTTTCCGTCCGATGGCTGCAGGACACCCTCGTTGGTATTGTCGGAGCTTATTGGGACTAGCTGTATGCATACGTTTTATGTCCTGATGTCTGCGGAGTGATCTTTTTTACTGCCATAGGCGGGCGCAGAGCCCAGTCTTGGTTCAGATCAGGGCCAGAAAATAAGAGTGATTATTCCAATGGCTCATTTGAAACTGCAGACATAGAAAGATGACCGACCTATTCCGTAAAACTGATCGTTAGTTACCAACAGGAACATAGTACAGGAAAATTATGTATCTGTTATACAATACGCAGACTACTGGTAAAATATTAGACTGGAAAAAAACTACATATACAGGGTGGTCCTCAACTATTTGTCAGAAATGTAAAGGCAGGTAGAGAAAACGTAAACAAGTAGATTTCGTACAGGAATATGCGTTCAGTAATGACACATTAAAGTGCTAGCTTGTACAGCAGTATGAGTCACAGGAGACTGATAAGGCACATAAAGAGAAATGAAGTCAGAAATTTATTAATAGTTTACACAAGGTTCTCGAAAGAGCGGCCACCAACAGGGATACACAATTCACAGCAATGATGCATGAATCGGCGTTATTAGAAAAAACGTCAGGCGTGTCGATCACATGTCCAGCAGCAACAAACACGAGGGTGACTAGATCTTCTTCAGATGTGACGGGACTCTCGTACACCAGGCTATTCAAATGACCCCACAAGAAAAAATCCATATAGGTTAAATCGGGAGAATGCGGAGGCCAGGGAACTAGACCGCCCCATCCTATCCATGCTGGCCGTAGACAGTGTCTAGGCGATTCCCGTCGTTTCGACTGAAGTGAGCTAAGGCTTCATTGTGCTGGAATCACATTTGTCTGCGGTCAGCTAGAGAAAAATCGCCCAGACGTTTAGGTAAGACCTACTATAGGAAAATGATGTATGCATGCCCAGTTAAACGACTAGGTAGAATGTACGGTCCTACTAAGTTATTGTGCACAATGCCTGCCCAAACATTAATGGAAAACACTTCTTGGTAGACGTGTGCTATTGTGCAATGTGGGTCACCATGAATCCACAGGTGACAATTATGGATGTTCAAAATACCCGACCACGTAAGGGTAACCTCATCTGTAAATAAAACATCTGCAGGGAAGGTTTCATTGGATGCAGTCTGCTGTAGTTACCAACAAGCGAAGTCGAGACACGGCAGATAATCGTCAGGGGTCACTGCTTGCATTCTTTGTAAATGATACGGATGCATTCCGTCTTCCAAGCCTGGAAGCATAATATGATCCACTCGTGCGTAACTTTCGATGAAAACTCTCGAATGTTCGGCATTCCGGCTGATTTCTATTCAGGAGTCGCTCCCCGTACATGCTTTGCGCAGCTAATCCATTTCCTTGTGCAGCCCCATACATGAAATGCATGTCGGCCAGCTCCTCATTGGTGAAACGATGCATGCTGCTCGAGGTCCGTGCGGGAAATGATGAATCCGGTCTCACTATGTCATGGACTGTACAGCAAGTCCGGTGTAGCATGAGTCTAAGCAGCATCGCTGCTGTTCCTCCGTTGTGAGCTCTGGTGGTAGCGGTTACCTCTCTGTCGGATGGTCATCATGCTACTTCCGTAGGGTTTGGAAGTAGGCTACGGCGGCGAGGTCCTCAGGGGCAGGCTGTCGTCTGCCGGAGCGCCACTCCTCATTCAGCCACCTGGTGGATATTCTCCCAGTCGCTGGGGGTGCAGTTAGGGAGGGCGTTAATCGCTCGCAGCTCCTTCCGAGACACCACCTCGTGCAACATGCCACGGGTGTGGCGGAGGTCGCACGGTTGGTGGGGAAGGGGAGGCTTGGGAATGTCCGGCGGCATGAAAGGATATGTGTTGTCCCGGTGCGGATATGACCCATCCCTTTTGGACGCCGCAGTCTTCTTAAGGAACGGCCGCACACTGCGCTCATCTGGGAGCGGCAGGCACAGGGGCGGCCCTTCCACCTCAAATGCCTCTTCTTCGATGTGGGAGGAAGAGGACGTAGCGGACGGCGTCTCTTCCCCGTTCATGGGACTGCCTCCACAGCGAGGGGAGGGGGGCGGTGGGGGGGCAGTCCAATCGACTCGACGTCCATCGCCACATACATTTCTGCAGGAAGCGAGTCGATGGGCGTCTCCGTGGTGGCGTCTACCCCCACCGGACGCCCCGCAGGGGCAGCGGGGGAGGGGGCAGACACCTTCTTCTTGAGAACACGCAGCTCCTCGCTCAGCTGCTGGAGCTGGCGATGAACAGCTGCGTGCTCTTCCTTAAGCGCGGCCCGCTCGGGCGCAATGGTAGCTTGGAAGCCGGCCGTGGCGGCTTCGAGTCGGAGCGGCTCGCACCCCTCGCCAGAGTGGATGGGCGGGGCGGCCGTCTTGGCACCAGACACAGCCGCAGGGCGTGCCGCGGCGTGCTGGCGGCGAATCTCCTTGAGATAGCTACAGCTACTCGAGTTAGCGGCGTGTGAGCCGCCGCAATTCACGCATGCGCTGGCCACCCCTAGTGGCTTGGCGCAACTCCGTGTGTAGTGAGCTGCCACGCACTTCAAGCACGCGACGGCGTTCTTGCAAACACGCGCAGTGTGCCCCAGTTGCTGGCATCTGTAGCACTGAACGTCCTTCCCTTTCCACTGTGTGCGCTTCGGCTGTCGCCGCGGTTGCTCCCTATCGCATCGATGAGGAGCTCTAGCGCTGCTGCAATCCTGCTTCCCTTGCGTCCAACCATGTATTGCGGCTAGTGGCGTACGCGAACGACGGTAACGAAGTGAGCCGCAGCGAGTCGAACAGCGGAGTGCGTCGTGCGTGCGTAAAATGATGAATCCAGTTAGCGAAGCCCTTTTATACACTGCAGTCATCAGCGCTTTCTACCGGCTCAAGGTGGCATTGCCGCGCACATATTCCTATACCATATCTGCTTATTTCGGTCCCCTCTATCCGCCGTTACATTTTTGACGTATAGTTTAGGACCTCCATGTATACTGCATGACAAAAAGAAGTGAAGCACCCAGAAGGGGAGGATAATGTTGCTATCAGTCCGTCACTTGTTCTCTAACGGCAGACAGGGAGTCTTTATATACATCAGCGCCGGCCGTTGTGGCATAGCGGTTCTAGGCGCTTCAGTCTGGAACCGCGCGACCTCTAAGGTCGCAGGTTCGAATCCTGCCTCGGGCATGGATGTGTGTGATGTCCTTACGTTAGTTAGGTTTAAGTAGTTGTAAGTTCTAGGAGACTAATGACCTCAGATGTTTAGTCCCATAGTGCTCAAAGCCATTTGAACCATACATACGTCAGCGACTCTAACGATGCATAATTATTTTATTCTTGGTCGCTCTTTATTATTTATGATTTAGATTACGCGTTTCACCTAACTGCCATTTTGATATGTAGGCAGCTTTGCGTTTTGATGCGAGCATCACAATAATTCTTACATCATCACGTACCTTTCTAAGAATTACACATTGTCTGTATAATGGATCACGTCTGATCACCACAACGGGGGAACACCGTATTGTGCTTAGTGCACATCGCAGCCCTTTCACATCTGTACCTGACAATCCAGAACAAGTTAATGGGCACCCAGAAACACCCGATGTCATCCCGCACCATTGCTCGGAGACTAGTAGCAGCTAGGTCAGCGGATTACTGTCTCCTGCGTAAGTTGCCGTTAACAGCACGACGCTAACGGACGCGTTTGGAGTGGTGCCGTGATCGGAAAGAATGAAGTGTTGATGAACGGCGCACATTGTGTTCAGCGATAATTCGCGGCCCTGCACTACCCCAGACGACCATCGTCGGTGAGCATGGCAGCGACCTGGGGACTCGTCACATTCTTCCAAGGTTTAGAAGAGGCACAGCAGGGTTACTCCTAGCGTCAGAAATTGGGGAGCCATCGTGTGTATGAATTCAAGTCACGGTTGGTAGTGATTGAGGGAACCCTGACAGCACAACGGTACGTCAGGCAAGATCCCCAGATCTGTCCCCAATGGAACATGTGCGGGAGCAGTTCGGACATCAGCGACGTCCCATTGCCAGTATCCACGATAGCTACGACCACTTACAACAGTTGTGGACCAATTTGCTCGAGGAATGGATACAACAGCTTAAGATATCCATCCCAACCTATATAAAATACCCTGAGATGACAAAAGACACAGAGTACCTCCTAATATCGTGTCTGACCTCCTGTTACCTGGCGTAGTGCTGCAGCTGGACATGGCATGAAGTCAAAAAGCTGCTGGCGGTCCCCTGCAGAGACATTCCGCCTCTATAGACACCCAAAATGGCGGAAGTGTTGCCGGTGCAGGATTTTGTGCACGAACTGACCTCTCGATTATGTCCCGTTAAGGTTCAGTTGGATTCAGGTCGGGTGATCTGGGTGGCCAAATCATTCACTCGAATTGTCCAGAATGTTCAAATCAGTCGCGAACAACTGTGACTGGGTGACACAGTATCGATGTTTGGAAACGTGAAGTCCAAGGATAGTTCCAAACAGTCTCCAAGTAGACGAACATAAACATTTCCAGCCAATAGTCGGTTCAGCTGGGCCAGAGGATCTAGCCCATTCCATGTAAACACCACCAGCTTCCACAGTGCCTTGTTCACAACTGGGGTCCACGGCTTGCCGGGGGGGGGGGGGGGGGGGGTTGGTCTGAGACGTACTAGAACCCTACCATCAGCTCTTACCAATTGAAATCGGGACTCATTTAATCAGGCCACGGTTTTTCAGTCGTCTAGGGTCCGACAGATATGGTCACGAGCCCAGGAAAGGCGCTGCAAGTGATATCATGTTGTTACCAATGGCATTTGCGTCGATAGTCTGCTGTCATAATCCATTAACGCCAAATTTCATTGCGCTCTCCTGAACGGTACGTTCGTCGTACGTTTCACTTTGATTTCTGCTCATATTTCACGCAGGGTTGCTCGCCTGTTAGCACTGAAACTCTACGCAAACGCTACTGCTTTCGGTGGTTACGTGAAGGGTATCGACCACTGCTTGTCCGTAGTGAGAGGTAATGTCTGAAATCTGGTATTCCCGACACGCTCTTGACACTGTGGGTCTCGGAATATTGAACTCCCTAACGATTTCGGAAATGGAATATTCCATACGTCCAGCCCCAACTTCCACTCCGCGTTCAAAGTGTGTTAATTCCTGTCTTGCGGCCATAATCACTTCAGAAACCTTGTGACATGAATCACCTGAGTATAAATGACAGCTCCACAGCTGTGTTACAAATTAGGTAAATTGATGGTGGATGGGGAAGAAAGGAAAGGAAAGGGAAGGAACTGATGACGTCAGCTGCATCAAAAAGGGACTGCAGGTAAGTGGTGGGCATATGTGGGAGTGACTGTCTGTCGATGAACGTGCCGAGATAGTCCGCGAATTAGCTATTAACACTGTGTCTAGGTGGCAAAGTGGTTACCGCAAGTGCTTAGTTATCAGGAGACCCAGGTTTCGAGTGCCTGTCGGGCACACGTTTTCACTACTCGCCGCTGATTCCGCTAAAGTCGCGATGCAGCTTGCCAACCTAATCAATGTTTTTATTCAGGACAGACATGTGCAACGTCAGACTGATAAATTGGCTCATACTGTGAAGTTCATGGTAAATTTCACTCCATTCTGTAATGACTGAAATAACATCTCATCCCTTCTCAGCCTGCGTAGTTCCAATTCTTTTCCGACTCACGCAATATACGATACTCGTATAAATGTGATGTATCTGCATTATCTGTAATTTTTCCAGTACAATATTTTGCAGTGTTCTGCATTTTGTGTAAGACGATGAATAAATTACAGTACTATGGTTCTACTGATCCCTGTAGATCACTTTTGCGGAATTTGTTGATCATCTTCCATGGCTGCAGTTTCACATGAGCCATTGGAATAATCATCCCTGTATTCTGGACCGGAATTGAAACAAGGCGGCCTTCGCGCCTACCTGCGATAGTAAACAAGAACGCCCAGCAGACATCAAAAGTGAAATAAGTCTACATACAGTCAGTACCAGCAAGACCGGCGGATTAAGGACAACGGCCGGTGTGCCGGCCAGCCTGGATATGGTTTTTAGGAGGTTTTCCACATCCTCCTAGGTGAATACCGGGCTGGTCCCCACGTCCCACCTCAGTTACACGACTCGCAGACATTTGAAAGATATTCCCACTATTTCACGATTTACACTAGACGCAGACAGCTGGGGTACACTAATTCCGTCCAGGGGGGTACGGGGTGGCGGCAGGAAGGACATCTGGCCACCCCTTACAATTCACCATGCCTAATCCGTACTTAACCCTGCCGACCCTGCGCACAATGCGGGATAAAGGCAGTAGCGAAAGAAAGAACAGTTAGTACCACCAAGCTCCGATAATATCAACGAGTGTCGCTTACAGGCGTCGGATGGAAGCATACCGGAAGCTCCGGCTATCGACGACCTGGAAATACCAACGGCGTAGGCTATGGTCACAGTGGAATCAACATCGACCGATTTCGCTGACGAGTGACATTGGCCGAAGATAGCCGATCTCTTTAAATCGAGTACGTGCGTGATCACAATGCAGTGGATCTCAGTGCCTAACGTACAACTTCGGACAAAAATCATTCTTGCACACGAAATATGGAGTGTGAGAACCTGGTAAGTTTAATCCAAGAAGAGAAAGTTTGAGGTATCCTGAGGACGAAAAATACACTGCCGCAAAAAAATTAGTACACTTGGAAAGAAGACGTCGATTTTGATCCTATGGCGGCATATACCACCTGGAGGATAGCAGATGTACTGATAATGATTTCAGCGTCGGCCTCCAGCGGATAGCGTAGTGGCGTAGCTACCAGAGCGCCATGTGTGTCTGCCCTCTAACAGAGAATGCTCACAGCCAGAAGGTTCACTGTGAAGCAAAGGTGAGAAGCAAGCTGGCAACCATGCCATGGAGACACGCTCGTGCTTCCTACAGCCATCTGAGAGAGTTTGTAAGGCGTCAAATCGTGGCCTTCCGAGTGGAGGAATGGTCCTTTCGGGTAATTGCCGCACAAGTTGGACGTGCTGCGTCAGTTGTGCAACGATGCTGGTCACGTGAACATCGCGCATCAGCAGGCGAGGCTCTGGACGTCCACACAGCACAGACACTCGCCAGGATCGTCTTATTGTAAGGGAAGCAGTGGTACATCGTACACCTACCATAGCACAGATAAAAGGGCTCATGAGCCCAGACGTGCCAAAA